>NW_014578753.1:28752-35304 GCF_000485595.1 Priapulus caudatus
CCAACCACGCGCTCACACGACCCCATTCCCCGCTCACACAAGACACCCCCACGCTCAACACTCCCACGCGCATACTACTCCCTATTTACACAACCCCCTCCCCCTGCACCCGCTCGCGAGTATTTTTTTCCCAGTCGACATAGAATTTAGCGCCTTCTGATTGGCTGCTTCGATTTGCTTTGCCTTTGACAAGAGAACAAACGCCCATTTGTAACATAGCGAAGAATTGCAATTATTTTGCAATAATAACCCTAACCCTAACCCTAACCCTAACCCTAACCCTAACCCTAATCCTAACCCTAACCCTAACCCTAACCCTAATTAAATTTAATTAACACTAATAATAAAAAAAAATTTCATTAAAATATTTAATTGTTGTAAATCAATCATGCAAATATTTCCGTTAATTAGAAAACAATAGTTAAATGGATAAAGATAGAAAAATACAGAAAACAAAAAAATAATTAAAAACCAAACGGGATTCGAACCACCTCCCTTTCAGACATAACGCCGGTGTCCTATCCACCACCCCCCAAAGACTTTATAAGAAATAGAACATGACATATGCTAAATAAGCAAACACATGTGTTTTTGAACCAATCAGGAGGCAGGATGAACCAATCAGGAGGCAGGATGAACCAATCAGAACCAATCAGAAGGCGCTAAATTCTTCGACTGGATATGTCGACTGGGAAAAAGAAACTTGCCGCCCGCCCACCGCAATCAGCAGCAATCTCCCAGCGAGCCACACCGCATCGCCGAGCGTTAGTAGCTGCCTTTTGTTTAAATTTCGGCCGAAAACACATCGAGTTTGCTAGCAACAGAATAGAAAATCGTGTCGTACGTTTTAGTCTGTATCTCCGGATTGCGGGTGTATACGAGGAAACGATTTCTCATGATGCTAGGCGAATGTACTGTGTACGATTTGAGCTCAAGTTGGGTTATGAGTTACGCTTAGTAAATCGTAGGTATTATAAGGCTAGTAAATGACGAATTTCCCTTGTTTATTGAAGTCACACTCCTTCGCTATTATCTACTCCGGATATATACACACACAGAGATAGATTGATACAATAGATGTGTTTGAGTTAAATTTATCTGTCTATCTATCTATCTATGTATGAATAATGATGTTTACCTATGTAACGCTTACCCCTTGTGGCGTGGTGGTTGATCAGGCCGTGATCGTTCCACAGGGGCGACACGTCGGGTCGTGCACCTCGACTGCTAGGCGCGTTTCGTTATGATCAACCAACGATAAAAAAGAGCAGCAACACGGGTATTAAAGGTACTTGGCTACGTACTGTTGCCTCTTTACTTGGTGCTAGTAATCACAATATACAGTTGACATACGTGATAGTTCAGTGCTCTTACGTTATCCGAAGCTCGTGGTGCCGGCCGTCTTGAGCGTCGTGTCTCTTCCTTCCTCCCTGGTTGGCTAGTGCTGACTCTGGCGTGAGTGCAACGGCAGGTGACTCTGACGGTGACTCGGTCGTCGAGTCGAGTCGAGTGCTTAACAACGGTTATATGGCACCTTATATACCCGTTAGCCGTGGTATATCACGTGGTATAGAGGGCACACGAAACGTGCACGTGATCACGACGACGGAAGCTCAAGCATGACTCGGTGAATCAAGGAGGATTCGATGAAGCTGAAGCTGCATCTCCACGTCAAGGTTGCGTCAAGCTTTACGCGCACACAGTAAGAAGCCAAACTCAGAAGCCAAAATCGTTACACCACACCTCCCTTTCCTTAAGGCTTTTGGCACCGCCATAAAGTCTTATCAGGGCGCTATTAACGTATTTTGAGCGCGTCCCGACGGTTGCGACAGTAGCGCCACCTAGGGAACAAAACGCGTAACAAAACGAGACAACCGCACGCGAACCACAATTGATAATACAACACGACCGATAAAATAATAGAAACTCAAAGTAGTGAAACAACCGGTCAGCGATCATTCACAGCACAAATTTTACAATCTCGCTGCATATCTTTTAACTCGTAATTATGCGTTACACAATGAAATCCGCAATATATACAACGTTCTGCCTCGTAGACTGTCGCATCTGCCACAATCCCCGCACATAACAGTGAGTACACATTCATATGTGCGGCCTGGTCGCAGAAAACAGCTAAGTGTAGTCGAGTCAATTCGGCGCATAAATTAATTTACACACCACACGTCAGTATTGCGCGCGCTATTCTACTCGTAAACAAATCCTCACTGTATATCTATACCCTTCCGGACAATCGTGACATGAACCATGTAATGAACATGACTTCTCGAGTGGCTCTGCACAAACACGCAATCTAACGCGGAAAGGGGTCGCCACTTCTCTAAACAATTGCAGTGGTGCTGGAATACTCCCTCAGCTACCAAAATGCGAGCTGACCGCTTGCATTTTACGGACGGAGGGCGTGACTCCTCCTCCGTGATCCCGCCTATATCGTCGTCTGTTCGCCGAGTCGCCTTGCGTTATTCGTACGACACAGATCCATAGATGGGCCGCTAGAACTACCTGCAATTATCTGTCCGCGCAAAGCAATGTAAGTGTGAGCAGCTGTCGTGTACGCAGATGAGGCCGTCTGTATCTACTAGAGTACTGCAAGTAGACAGTATTGGCCAAGTACGTCGGGAGAATAACTCGTCCCTTACGCACCAGCTTTGCACCTAACGCCATGCTTCAACATAGGGGAGAAATGCATGTGAACATATGCGTAAACATACCACGGTGACCACGATTGATCCATCGATACCGTGCTTGCACACGGAGCAACAGACAGCATAACTTCGCTAGGTTATGGCATAGCGTTTCTATGGTCTGACTTACCCACAGCTACAGACAGTACGGGTTTGCTAATACCCGTGGCAGGACTCCACACCTGGCCTGACTGGACTCGATCCTCCGTTAGGGCTTGTGTCGACTACGGTGGGTACGGTGGTACTTGCCTCCGCCGTGATGCTCCCACGTCGGTTTCCAACGCTGGCAGAGGATTCCGTGTCTCCGGCTCTTCTGATCACACAAGTGCCAGTATGCCTGGCCATTATATGTACCAGCAGCCAACCTAATGAGCAAAGGCGAAAGCTCTGCCTTCAGCTGCAGCATTCTGGAGATCGTTGCGTCAGCCTCTCTCCAACGATGTGTGGATATCCTATGCGCCAGCATTATACCTGCCATCGGTGCCTTCACAGGCACGGGAATTTTGCTGACGGGCATAGGGACACTGGTCTTCTTCTGCACCTTCACGGCGATTCCGCTGATTCGCACAGATGCTGGTGGACTAGTTCGCACGGATACTGGTGGGCTAATTCGCACAGATGCTGGTGGTCTGCAGATCAAACAACCCCGCCAATCGGCGCAATCCCCTCGCCGTGCTGGATGACAGCTAGGCATAAGAGGTTTTTCAGCAGCCATTGAAAGTCCTTGCCTACCATAGCAACTACGGCGGCCCCACGACCGGGGCGTTGCGTGGCGGAGAAATTGGCCGAATTCATGGGCGAAACGCCCATAACTACTAGAGTTGTATCGACCGGACTGTTCCACGCGTTCTCTCCATGGCGGCTTAGTTGGTGGCCAGTTCTCCCGCAGAGCTAAAGATTGCAGCCTATCCGGCAGCATCACCGTAGCCTTGACCTTGGCGAGTTCAGCTTCTGCTACGGCATTCTTGTATTGAGCCTCCCTCAGGCGTATCATGAGGGCCTGTACGTCCATCTCGGGGCTGAGCGAGTCGCTGTTCAGGTCGTCCGGCAGGTCGAACACCTCGCACTGCGGCCGGCGCGACGAGTCGTCGGACAGCGGCGAGTAATTGTCGAGCGGGTAGGCGACGTTCTCGCCCTGACCCTCGCCTTCCCACGCGATGTCGTCCATCGGGGGAGTTGTCGACCTACGGCCCGGCGACTCTCTCTCCTTCTCCTTGCCTTGCGCCGTATTTTCGCCGGCCTCCCTTACCTGCGCACACGAGTCGAGGTACTCCTGTATCTTACTATGCTCCTCCTCCTGCTTCTCTGGCTGACTGATGAGTTGAGCAATCTCAAAGTTTGCCTGGTCACGCTCTCTCCCGATCATGAGCCTGACAAGTCCGAAGGTGTCTCCCAGCACGGAGGCAGCGTAGGCTTGTGACACGCCTACCAGGCTCTTCCCGTCCATCTCCACGATCTGATCATTCCTCTGAATCCTGCCGTCTTTCGCTGTGGCGCCGGCAGGCGTGATGGCCTTCAGAAAGATACCTAGCTTCTCGATGCCGGCGTCCGCTCCGACGCCTATGCCGATGATGCTCCAGCCTAGTCCCTCCGCACCTTTGACGAGGTCGACCGAGAACACGTCCATCTTCTCGACGAGTTTCTCGAGCTCGTACTCGGCGGACGCCGCGACGGAATCTTCGTCGTTGCGGCGGTCGTAGTCGTCGACCGACCACGTGCTGAACACCTCGATGGGATTTGTACAGAACGTGATGCGAGATGGATGCTTGTGTTCGATATCGTCCTCTCCATCTGGATGCCTGGATCTGGTCGTCCTCTGTCCTGCCAAACCAGGACTCTCCATGTAGAACATGTCGGCTCCGTTGCGCGACAGCTTTGCGCCACCAGGTGGCGCCGCATAATCAGCGCTGTCGCCGGGGCTATACGAAGCTCGTGGTAGAGGCATCTTAGAGTTACCAGAGCACAGCAACCAATACCACCGCGTTTTGTGCGTTGCGACGTGAGGTTTGGATACTATGCTGACGGGCAAGCCGACAAGCGTAAATCCAGTGACGACACGCCACACACACGCGCTGCTCTGTTATCGAACAGTTGATCCTGGTCACGGCACCAGTGTCACGCTTTCCCCCTCTGTGGCGTGGTGGTAGATCAGGCCGTGATCGTTCCACAGGGGCGACACGTCGGGTCGTGCACCTCGACTGCTAGGCGCGTTCCGTTATGATCAACCAACGATAAAACAGAGCAGCAACACGGGTATTAAAAGTACTTGGCTACGTACTGTTGC
Source organism: Priapulus caudatus (assembly GCF_000485595.1). Lineage (NCBI taxonomy): Eukaryota > Metazoa > Priapulida > Priapulimorpha > Priapulimorphida > Priapulidae > Priapulus > Priapulus caudatus. The sequence goes on from NW_014578753.1 coordinate 33,739, forward strand.
CTCTTTACTTTGTGCTAGTAATTACAATATACAGTCGACATACGTGATAGTTCAGTGCTCTTACGTTATCCGAAGCTCGTGGTGCCGGCCGTCTTGAGCGTCGTGTCTCTTCCTTCCTCCCTGGTTGGCTAGTGCTGACTCTGGCGTGAGTGCAACGGCAGGTGACTCTGACGGTGACTCGGTCGTCGAGTCGTGTCGAGTGCTTAACAACGGTTATATGGCACCTTATATACCCGTTAGTCGTGGTATATCACGTGGTATAGAGGGCACACGAAACGTGCACGTGATCACGACGACGGAAGCTCAAGCATGACTCGGTGAATCAAGGAGGATTCGATGAAGCTGAAGCTGCATCTCCACGTCAAGGTTGCGTCAAGCTTTACGCGCACACAGTAAGAAGCCAAACTAAGAAGCCAAAATCGTTACACCTAGAATGCTTATTCAAGAATTATCACTATGTATAGTAACGAGAGCTAATAATACCTTATTATAGCTCAGCTCCTAGTTATATAGGTATTATCAAGAGCGTATAAAGAAGGAGAGCGTACAATGGTGAAATGCTGAAACCATGGGCGCGTTTGTTTGGTCGGACCACGGATCTCGATCCGATGGATTCGCTGATCTGACTGTTTGTTTGGTCGGATCACTTGATTTCGATCCAGCGAACCCGACCCTGTTAGCAAGGCAGATTCGAACGGGATCCAATATGGCGGCCTGCGCCTCAGCTTGTTCAGCCAATCACAGCTTGTTCTTTGTTATGAACCATCGCGTGATACGTCACAGCGAAACGTGAACCGGTCAAAGTGAGTTTTGCGTTTGCTTGGTCGGATCAGGATCATATGATCTCGATCAGACGGATTTGTCCCAAACAAACGCGCCCCATGTTGCAGTATTAGTCGAATTAATAAACTTTCCCTATTTTATTTTGACGATTCTTTGGGATTATTGATCAGGTAACTACATAAGGTCAGGTCACATAAACCGCATGTCCCTACGATGCTCCTACGCTGAGATATTAATGAGCGGTGAAAATCTGGTATTTTCGTCGAAAACGGACTCGAGATCAGTATGTACTGCGACTGTCTCTCGCTTTGAGATAACTTTGGGAAACCGCGCGTGTTTCCGTCATTCATTGACAAATCAGATGAATGAAAACTTGTTTGTTGCGCAAGGAACTTTGTGTAGACCATAACATACATCGCCATAAACAATTTTCTTTGTGTTCATCTGCGTCGACTGCGACTACAATTTACAACTTTCCTGTATAACGTGTGAAGTCAGTGCAATAGCAGAACATTTAGTTTCACGAGCTATTACAAAACTTGGACTACCTCGCCAGAGTACTGGACCTAGAAAGAAACTCTTTCCTGTAGCAACTACTAGCACTGCCACCGAAAAAGAAATGCCTAGACTTACCCCGATTAAACGAACAAAGACCCATGACGTGGTTCTCCGAAAATCGCCTCGGTTGGCAGCTAAACGGCAAAAAGTTGAAATCATAGACGCGGCCATTACTCCACGACGTGTTGTTATTGATTGTCATAGTGATGACCCCCACCTCAGGCT
>NW_014578753.1:35314-42572 GCF_000485595.1 Priapulus caudatus
CAACTAACCAATCAGTCAACCGATGCTGATTGAACCTTGAATCTTAAATCTTCGTATTGTCTTCGAATTCGCCTTGCCATACGAATCACTCGTTGCCAACCATCAAACCGAAATTAGTTAGTCAACCGATTTTCGGTTAGTTGATATGGATTTTAGCATATAAGCTCGGCTAGAGCAGCTCGTGAATGGATAAACACGTGTTTATCCACCTCTTTTTCTGGTTATCCAACTCTCTTTATGGTTATCTACCTCTCTTTCTGGTTATCTACCTCTCTTTCTGGTTATCTACCTCTCTTTCTGGTTATCCACCTCTCTTTCTGGTTATCCACCTCTCTTTCTGGTTATCTACCTCTCTTTCTGGTTATCCACCTCTCTTTCTGGTTATCTATACACCTCTCGTTTCCTCTTTTTTCCTTTTCCCCTTTACCTACCTCTTTAGTATGCATTATTTTTTATTTTTTATCTATTTTTAATTTATTTTATTTTTAATTTATTCCCCAGCTGGTACTCGAACCCGGAATCCCGGTGTAGCAGTCGGATGTTCTAGTCATGAAGCCACTGCGCCATTACGTTTATACACCATGGATTCAGACGTGATGTTGTGTGTACGTACGTGACCGCCATCTATTGATCAATAGAATTTTTTATGAATGTTTAACTTTTTAACTTTTTTAACTTTTTGTTTCAGCCAGAACCACCTCCCAGACGTGCTGATTCTGAAAATATCTTTAGTTTTCCTCTAGGCTGCGGAATTCTCTAGTTATGTTTACTTACGTTACTTATGTTTACTTACGTTACTTATGTTTCCTTACTCTAGTTAACTTTATATATATAGAAGACGGTGCTTGTGATTGACATTTATGGCAAATGTAGCACACATGCTTAGATCTACGCTGTCGCATGCGCAGTACTTACGTAACAAATATAATAACACTAATAAACAGAATATCCAAAATACCATTCTTGCATAAAAATTCAAAACTTGTGTCACATAATTAGGTGCCAAAAATTTCATGAAATATTTTAGCTTGAGCACAGAGATACATCTCATCTATAAATAAAACGTGTGATTGACTCGATTCACTTAATTGTCAATAAACGTTTACTTTTTATTAGAGCAATATCAGTGCAAAAGCTTGAGTGTATCCTAATATTACGATATACAGTATATATATATGCACGCACGCACGCGCACATACAGAAATTACGTTTCAGTAGAAAATCCACGTTATAATCACGTTATTGTGAATACATTAACTAACGTTATTTCAACGTTGCCAAGACCCCATACAATAACGTTATGTTAACGTTACATGAAAACGTTATAAAAAAAAACCTACACATTTACGTTATATAAACGTTACAAAAAAAGTTGTAACAACTTTTGCATAACGTTATAAAAAAAGTTATAATAACGTTTTTGTGTTACCTGGGAATGTAATGTACAAGCTGTTTAACTCAGATTTATCAAAATTAGGTTTGTCAGTACATAATTAATGTCACATATCTACAGCACAGTACAGTCAGCATGGGTGATTGAGCTGGATACAGTATGGTGTCCACGAACAACGTGGCAAAGAAAAACTGGGACCCCCCATTGTCGCAACTATCTCTATATACAGCTCTGCTGGTACGTACGAATAAACGGAATATCCGCAGAACTAATTCGTACGGGTGTGTACGAATATCCACAGCGATCTATATAACTACCACGAGACATCATCTACCACCATTCACGACATTGATAGTGGACATACTTTGGTTAAACACTGAATATTTGTCTCGTGAAATTCATAGATTCCTGTTTATTATCGTAATCATAATGCAATTATCATTTTTATATTACAATTATTAATTGTTGTGCTTGTGGCTGTAGCACAAAAATGGGAATGTATGTGGAAAAATATTCCAGTACTGGACATACTCCTTGAAATATTGTGACCGTATATTATGTCATTGAAAAAAATAAAGTCACTGTGAATGTGTAATTAAAAGACTGCGAATGTGGGCTATGGAAAATATAACATAAATACTGCTTATTATAATATATGCTCAAATAATTATTGGAGATTTATCTCGGTGGTGTTTACCTTCGTATTAGCATACACATACAGGGTGTGGAACTGTTTTTGCCGGCGTTGCTTTATCCAGGCCAGCAAATGAGTTCCTGTCAGACTTCAGTAATAAAAGTACGTCTTCTACTGAGGCCTTTTTGTATTGAGCTGGTGTCTTAGCTGAAGTGGAAGTCGCCATATTTGAGCATATATGCGAAGTGCGCATGCGCATGCGGGTACGCATGCGCATACGCATCATATATCATGTATTTCGCAAGTCAGAAATTTCGCACTACAGCGGGTTAGGAAAGTAAGAGTACCAAATTTGGGCATGTGACATCAATTATCAGCAGACCAAGCGGCGACGGAAAACGATAGCCAGACCCGCAAAAGGCGAAAAGGATAGTGAATATTGTAGATGCGAGGCGGCGTGAGGCCTGTGGGAGGCATGATTACGCTCCAATATCTCGTCCTAGGAGTATCGTAGAGACAAGCGGTTGGTCTTATTTTAGAGAGCAAAGAATGCTGCTTAACGCATTTCCATGAACTTAGTCTAGAACCGCATACAAAGTAGAATAATATTGCCGTGAAATTCGGGCTCGCGCAGGCATTTCTTTGGAATGGGATCCAAACCCTCTTCTTCTCTTCTTCCTTGGTCATGCATTTTCGGCTTCCAGCTTTCCACTTTCATCACCTCAGCCGTGGATCAGTAGGGAGGGGGCAAATCTGGTTTTTGGTTCTAATGCTTCTTGCCAGATGAAAGCCTGCCGTAATTTTGCACGATCAACCTCCTGATGCAAATGGACGTGCATCGCTGGGAAGGTGCAAGGACTCGACTGAACTCGCTCGCCTTGCCTGAACATCTCTCAATGCTAACATCATTTAATAGAGGCGGTGCTCCCATATGCCCCATAAATCCCACAAACGAACTGTTTTCTGCAGACGCCTATACTTCTTCTGCCACAGTCCAGGGATTCCTCCAAGGTGTGCAAATAAGGCTGGGTCTTTTTTCCACATAGACTTTTCAGAGTACCTCCTCGTCGTTGGCTTTCCCCTGTAAAGGCCTGACTTGTTGTGTCCCCAGCCAGCCTGTTACCGAATGGGTTATGCAATAACATTGTGCCATAACGAAAGTGAGTAGTTTAATTGCATAAAACATTGCCCCAATGTACTTTCTTCCTTTGGCTTCTCTGAAGTTTCACAAACTTATCGCCATGATTTCAGATGGTAGGTTGTGTTACGTTTCATGACCCACAGCAAGAAGCAAAGGCACATCTGTGTCTAGCGAACATTGGGATAAGCACCCACGGCTGTAGCCAGACTCCTTGGGCCTCCTTCGCATGTAGTATGCCGCCGAAGTATCTGCCTCCTCGTCTAGATTTCAGCTGTGAGATGTCATGCTTCGGCATGACGACCAAGCCTGATCTGCATCGTCCGAATCCACGCTGCGATTATCTAGTTCATGCCCTTCTGATTGGTCTTTTGCAGCTCGTCATAAGTTACTTTACTCAGAAACGGAAGCCAGGCTCTGCTTTGTTCTTGGATTATGAGTGATACGACCTGTTCGCAGGTCCTGTGGTACTTGACATGTCTTGAATCTATCACCCCCGCTTCTGATTGGTCTCATCAATCCAGCCGCGATGGCAGAACGTGTCCCATCCTTGGTGGATTTTGTCCCCCCCCCCCCCCCCTCCTTCCCAAAAATATCCTGTCGAACAAGATCAATCAACTCTGAGAATACTGCTCCTTTATCCAACTTTCCTTTCACAATGCCCCGAAAGACGTCTGCAAGATCCCCAATAGGTACTCCGGCTTTTTTCAAGGCTTACTCCAATGGCTTGAATCGAGGGCATGGTGTCATCTAATCAGGAGACAGGTGGAGACCTGACTCTTGGTAGGTTTGTCACTATATTTGCAGTTGTTTTCTCGGGTGAGGATGTCTTGGAGTCCGCCTTTGTTCTTGGGCCAGACCACAGGCTGTCGACTTGTCTTTTACCAAGGGAAAGTGGAACTGAGAGAGTTTTTGTGTTTGAGAATATTTTTGCAAAGTTAACGTCTCTCCACTTTACCTGAGGCTAACGCAGAAGTCGACGGAAAATTATCCCTCTTTCTGTCCTTTACCCTCAATCAACCGTTGTCCTTTTCCTGGACTGGGACTTTCAGCGCTTGTACAATTCTTGCAAAGTTGTTTGGCTTATTCTCGTAGGAACTCCTAGAATAATAAGTCAACAGAATGGTCTTGTGAGGGCTGACTAATTGACAAATTTTGTGACTAACGCTGAGTCACCGTTCACTTCAGCAGAAAGTAGCCTCATCCCTCAGCATCATTCTAGGCAGCAACGTCACCTGGTGGACAGACAAACCAGGCTTCTTCCGTTACCGATTGGAAAATACTAGCCCAAAGCTTGAACTCTGCTGACAATAAGCTGCTTAATCATGCAGTTTCACCTCCTACGAGTTGAATTAACCTGCTGGAGCTCAGTCTCCTGTGGCTTAAATCATCATTGTCTTGGTCTTGTCGGCTGAGGCTTGTAGCAGAGCGAGCGTTGTCATCGCAGCATCCGTGAACAGTCATTGTACATTAAACACCACTATTCGCGCTGCTTCCAGATGGTTTTATTCGCAACACATTCTCCACTGACCTTTTGCTACTCGGTTGAATGTGCTCTAGTGGCTTGATCAGTGGAGTATCTCGGCAAGCAATTGCCTATCTGTCCTTCTTTACTGAGGAACCTTCCAGCCATGACTCGTCGATGTACCTCTGGTGCTGCGTAGTCGCAATGGTTTTTGCAGTGCGCGCGTTGCTGTTCAATGAACACATGGCGTATGTCATAGCGCATTTAATTTATTTTTATTTTTATGAATCATGACTATAATGGACATGTCTTAACATAAGAAGTTAACACAATAGAATTATTTAAGTTATTTTCTAACTAGGGAATTCACACAAATATTATTTAGAATTGTGAAATACGCCCCAAGCATATGTATTTTTTGGCATTTCACGGCAGCCATTCTTTGAAATATTGCAAATGAAGAAACTCTTATCATATTGTAAATAATTACCTAATTATTTCCTTTCGTGTCTAGTTTAAACCAGTCGAGTAAATAAAGTCACTAAAATGTAATTATGAAGTGTTGATATGTGCTGTCTAACGACAATGTATGTTTGAAATTTCACGTCAATCCAGTTTTAAAATTTCGCATGCCGACGCCCACTTTAAAGCAATTTTCGTTTTGGGTTCGCCTCTAATTTGGTTAAACACCTAGATTAAGTAATGTGTGCCAAATGGTCGCAGCATCTGAAGCTAAAACTTATAATTACACTGAGGAATTTAACATGGAAAGTCATTCATGCCACATTGTTGTACATGTGTGCAAAACTTAAATTTACGTAGGGAGACCTTATAGAATAGAGGTGCGAAGTTTGGATCCCCAGTACCAGGCCCCTAATTGATCAATCATTCTCAAAACTTCCGAAAAACTTCCTCAATATGTGCCTAAGCCTGTGAATGGTAGTATTGCTTACCTCTTACTTTACCAGAGGACCCCTTAGGGGGCAATCGTGAAAAGAGGGTCTGGTCCCGGGGGGAAAAGGTAATGCCTAAACTTTGACCCTTTTTGACGCCCTTTGAATTAATTATTTTAAAATTTGTATATTTTGTCACGTCAAGCAGATCAAGAGCTTTATTTTGAGTGTTGAATAACCTTCTACTCTAAAAATCTGAGCATTCCATGAGCATTTCCTTTACATTATGGCTAAAATTATCGGATTTTGACAAAATTGCAATTCTTGCAGAAAATGGTTAAAAGGGCCTTATTTTGAAAAAACTTTGATGGCATCCTACCTAGCCAGTGCCCCACCCATGTACTAACTACCTAGGGTGGATGACATTTCTACCTGCTCAATGATTTTTAAATCTTTATCCAGGCCACTTTTTCATTTGCGCCTCTCTACTTAGAGGAGATATCTACCGACCGGCACCGCAGGGGTAGACTAGAGGCATGCGTGGAGATGCGCTCCGCATAGACTCTAGCACGCCCCGTCGTAACGGTACGCCTCGGTTTACGCCGAGGCCCCCGCCACGGGAAACACCGCGTGAGTATGGAATGCGCTACTTATGTGGCTGCGGCCGAATGTTTCGTTAGCGCCCGCCGTTGTCGAATTCTCGCGGCGAGACTCGAAAGGCGGAGGGGGGTGTGTGTTGTAACGAATTTCGGTCTGCCGCAGCGTCACATCCGCCCGCGTTCTACACCCGGCACTCTGCCCAGCGTCCTTGGGTGATGGTGGGCTTCGATGTAGGCCGAATCCCCGCATCTCTTCACTGTCTCGTGGCTAATGTACACGGCTTGAGCACGAGCTAGTACTGTGGCCGTACTCGCTGACGCTGAAGCTGGCGCGCGTGTCACGTGTGAAGCTGGCGTGCGTGTCAGCTGTGTGAACCTGGCGGTGCGTGCCACGTCTGAAGCTGGCGTGCGTGCCACGTCTGAAGCTGGCGTGCGTGCCACGTCTGAAGCTGGCGTGCGTGTCAGTCGTCCCGAAGCCAACGTGCATGTCACGTGTGAAGCTGTCGGCGTGGCTACTGTTTCTGACGCATGAATTGACGTCGTGCTTGAAAGCGTGCACACGCCTCCGAGACGCATATATACTGCGATCTCTGGAGCATCGGCAGTTCAGTTCAGTTGAGCTCAGTTCAGTCCAGCGCAGTCCAGTCAGTTCAGGTCACCGGCAGGCTGCTAGTGAACCCGGCAGGCAATCATCAGGAGCGAATCCGTCGGAGAGGAAGCACAACAAGGTACAGCACTGAAGCAATCGCCAGCGATCTCTGCAAGGACTTGGCCGCTCTCTACAGAGGATCGTTTTGGTAAGGCCTAGCGCCTCGTTGTATCTTGTTAGCTATACTCGGGCCTTACGCTGCGAGGAATATTGTACCGTTTTATGCCCACTCTGGTCGGTTGACCAGAGCGGAATAAAAGCCCCGGACCTATTCCGCGGCGTAAACACTGTCATTTTTGAGTTGTGTTGTTTGTTCTTTGTGCGACGTGTACAATCCAGTGGTCGAACAGTGGGAGAGTCCCACGTAACGGGGAAAAACGTTACATATATATATATATATATATATATATATATATATATATATATATTAGCAAGAGCTAATAAATACCTAGAGGTGTTCAACGGGAAAACGGGAAAATAGTGCTAT
>NW_014578753.1:42597-51817 GCF_000485595.1 Priapulus caudatus
CATGCCTTGCAGCTTCCGTCGTCGTGATCACGTGCACGTTTCGTGTGCCCTCTATACCACGTGATATACCACGACTAACGGGTATATAAGGTGCCATATAACCGTTTGTTAAGCACTCGACTCGACTCGACGACCGAGTCACCGTCAGAGTCACCTGCCGTTGCACTCACGCCAGAGTCAGCACTAGCCAACCAGGGAGGAAGGAAGAGACACGACGCTCAAGACGGCCGCCACCACGAGCTTCGGATAACGTAAGAGCACTGAACTATCACGTATGTCGACTGTATATTGTAATTACTAGCACAAAGTAAAGAGCAACAGTACGTAGCCAAGTACTTTTTAATACCCGTGTTGCTGCTCTGTTTTATCGTTGGTTGATCATAACGGAAAACGCGCCTAGCAGTCGAGGTGCACGACCCGACGTGTCGCCCCTGTGGAACGATCACGGCCTGATCTACCACCACGCCACAGAGGGGGAAAGCGTGACACTGGTGCCGTGACCAGGATCAACTGTTCGATAACAGAGCAGCGCGGTGTGTGTGGCGTGTCGTCACTGGATTTACGCGCTTGTCGGCTTGCCCGTCAGCATAGTACCAAACCTCACGTCGCAACGCACAAAACGCGGTGGTATTGGTTGCTGTGCTCTGGTAACCGCTAAGATGCCTCTACCACGAGCTTCGTATAGCCCCGCGACAGCGCTGATTATGCGGCGCCACCTGGTGGCGCGCAAAGCTGTCGCGCACGGAGCCGACATGTTCTACATGGAGAGTCCTGGTTTGGCAGGACAGAGGACGACCAGATCCAGGCATCCAGATGGAGAGGACGATATCGAACACAAGCATCCATCTCGCATCACGTTCTGTACAAACCCATCGAGGTGTTCAGCACGTGGTCGCGTCGACGACTACGACCGCCGCAACGACGAAGATTCGTCGCGGGCGTCCGCCGAGTACGAGCTCGAGAAACTCGTCGAGAAGATGGACGTGTTCTCGGTCGACCTCGTCAAAGTGCGGAGGGACTAGGCTGGAGCATCATCGGCATAGGCGTCGGAGCGGACGCCGGCATCGAGAAGCTAGGTATCTTTCTGAAGGCCATCACGCCTGCCGGCGCCACAGCGAAAGACGGCAGGATTCAGAGGAATGATCAGATCGTGGAGATGGACGGGAAGAGACTGGTAGGCGTGTCACAAGCCTACGCTGCCTCCGTGCTGGGAGACACCTTCGGACTTGTCAGGCTCATGATCGGGAGAGAGCGTGACCAGGCAAACTTTGAGAATTGCTCAACTCATCAGTCAGCCAGGAGAAGGCAGGAGGAGCATAGTAAGATACAGGAGTAACCTCGACTCGTGTGCGCCAGGTAAGGGAGGCCGGCGAAAATACGGCGCAAGGCAAGGAGAAGGAGAGAGAGTCGCGGGCCGTAGGTCGACAACTCCCCCGATGGACGACATGCCGTGGGAAGGCGAGGGTCAGGGCGAGAACGTCGCCTACCCGCTCGACAATTAACTCGCCGCTGTCCGACGACTCGTCGCGCCGGCCGCAGTGCGAGGTGTTCGACTGGCCGGACGACCTGAACAGCGACTCGCTCAGCCCCGAGATGGACGTACAGGCCCTCATGATACGCCTGAGGGAGGCTCAATACAAGAATGCGTAGCAGAAGCTGAACTCGCCAGGTCAAGGCTACGGTGATGCTGCCGGATAGGCTGCAATCTTTAGCTCTGCGGGAGAACTGCGCACAACTAAGCCGCCATGGAGAGAACGCGGGAACAGTCCGGTCGATACAACTCTAGTAGTTATGGGCGTTTCGCCATGAATTCGGCCAATTTCTCCGCCACGCAACGCCCGCGTCGGTGGCGCGCGTAGTTGCTATGGTAGCAAGACTTTCAATGGCTGCTGAAAAACCTCTTATGCCTAGCTGTCATCCAGCACGGCGAGGGATTGCGCCGATTGCGGGTTGTTTGATCTGCAGACCCAGCATCTGGGCGAATTAGCCCACCAGTATCCGTGCGAACTAGTCCACCAGCATCTGTGCGAATCAGCGAATCGCCGTGAAAGGTGCAAGAAGAAGACAGGTGTCCCTATGCCCGTCAGCAAAATTCCCGTGCCTGTGAAGGCACCGATGGCAGGTATAATGCTGGCGCATAGGATATCCACACATCGTTTGAGAGAGGCGACGCAACGATCTCCAGAATGCTGCAGCTGAAGGCAGCATTTCGCCTTTGCTCATTAGGGTGGCGCCTGGTACATATAATGGCAGGCATACTGGCACTTGTGTGATCAGAAGAGCCGGAGGACACGGAATCCTCTGCCAGCGGTTGGAAACCGACGTGGGAGCATCACGGCGGAGGCAAGTACACCGTACCACCGTAGTCGACACAAGCCCTAACGGAGATCGAGTCCAGTCAGGCCAGGTGTGGCGAGTCCTGCACGCGGTATTAGCAAAACCCGTACTGTCTGTAGCTGTGGGGTAAGTCAGACCATAAGAAACGCTATGCCATAACCTAGCGAAGTTATGCTGTCTGTTGCTCCGTGTGCAAGCACGTATCGATGGATCACATCGTGGTCACCGTGGTATGTTTACGCATATGTCACATGCATTTCTTCCCCTATGTTGAAGCATGGCGTTAGGTGCAAAGCTGGTGCGCTAAGGGACGAGTTTTCTCCGACGTACTTGGCCAATACTGTCTACTTGCAGTACTCTAGTAGATACAACGGCCTCATCTGGCTACACGACAGCTGCTCACACTACATTGCTTTGCGCGACAGATAATTGCCAGTAGTTCTACGGGCCCATCTATGGATCTGTGGTCTACGAATAACGCAAGGCGACTCGGCAAAAGAAAGACGACGATATAGGCGGATCACGGAGGAGGAGTCACGCCCTCCGTCCGTAAAATGCAAGCGGTCAGCTCGCATTTGGTAGCTGAGGGGAGTATTCCAGCCACCACTGCAATTGTTTAGAGAAGTGGCGACCCCTTTCCGCGTTAGAATTGCGGTGTTTGTGCCAGAGCCACTCGAGAAGTCAGTTCATTACATGGTTCATGTCACGATTGTCCGGAAGGGTATAGATATACAGTGAGGATTTGTTACGAGTAGAATAGGCCGCGCGCAATACTGACGGTGGTGTGTAAATTAATTTATGCGCCGAATTGACTCGACTACACTTAGCTGTTTTCTGCGACAGCACGCACAATGAATGTGTACTCACTGTTATGTGCGGGATTGTGCAATGCGACAGTCTACGAGGCAGAACGTTGTATATATTGCGGATTTCATTGTTGTAACGCATAATTGAGCGAGTTACAAGTATGCAGCAGATTGTAAAATTTGTGCTGTGAATGATCGCTGACCGGTTGTTTCACTACTTTGAGTTTCTATTATTTTTATCGGTCGTGTTGTATTATCAATTGTGCGTGTCGCGCGGCAGTGGCGGTTGCTCTCGCGTTTTGTAGGCGCGTTTTGTTCCCTAGGTGCGCGCCTACTGTCGCCAGACCGTCGGGACGCGCTCAAAATACGTTAATAGCGCGCCCTGATAAGACTTTATGGCGGTGCCAACAAGCCTTAAAGGAAAGGGAGCGTGGGTGGTGTAACGATTTTGGCTTCTGGGTTTGGGCTTCTACTGTGTCGCGCGTTAAAGCTTGAGCGCAACCTTGACGTGGGAAATGCAGCTTGCAGTTCATCGAATCCGCCTGATCAGCGAGTCATGGGGCTTGAGCTTCCGGTCGTCGTGATCAGTGCACTTTCGTGTGGCCCCTCTATGACACGTGATATACCACGGCGTAACGGTATATAAGGTGCCATATAAACGTTGTAAGCACATCGACTCGACTCGACGACCGAGTCACAGTCAGAGTCACCTGCCGCTTGCACTCACGCCAGAGTCAGCACTAGCCAACCAACGGGAGGAAGAGAGACACGACGCTCAGACGGCCCGGCACACGAGCTATCTTCACTCGGTGAATCAAGGAGGATTCGATGAAGCTGAAGCTGCATCTCCACGTCAAGGTTGCGTCAAGCTTTACGCGCACACAGTAAGAAGCCAAACTAAGAAGCCAAAATCGTTACCCCACGGAGGATTCAATGAAGCTGAAGCTGCACGCGCACGCGCACACAGTAAGAAGCCAAACTAAGAAGCCAAAATCGTTACACCTAGAATGCTTATTCAAGAATTATCACTATGTATAGTAACGAGAGCTAATAATACCTTATTATAGCTCAGCTCCTAGTTATATAGGTATTATCAAGAGCGTATAAAGAAGGAGAGCGTACAATGGTGAAATGCTGAAACCATGGGCGCGTTTGTTTGGTCGGACCACGGATCTCGATCCGATGGATTCGCTGATCTGACTGTTTGTTTGGTCGGATCACTTGATTTCGATCCAGCGAACCCGACCCTGTTAGCAAGGCAGATTCGAACGGGATCCAATATGGCGGCCTGCGCCTCAGCTTGTTCAGCCAATCACAGCTTGTTCTTTGTTATGAACCATCGCGTGATACGTCACAGCGAAACGTGAACCGGTCAAAGTGAGTTTTGCGTTTGCTTGGTCGGATCAGGATCATATGATCTCGATCAGACGGATTTGTCCCAAACAAACGCGCCCCATGTTGCAGTATTAGTCGAATTAATAAACTTTCCCTATTTTATTTTGACGATTCTTTGGGATTATTGATCAGGTAACTACATAAGGTCAGGTCACATAAACCGCATGTCCCTACGATGCTCCTACGCTGAGATATTAATGAGCGGTGAAAATCTGGTATTTTCGTCGAAAACGGACTCGAGATCAGTATGTACTGCGACTGTCTCTCGCTTTGAGATAACTTTGGGAAACCGCGCGTGTTTCCGTCATTCATTGACAAATCAGATGAATGAAAACTTGTTTGTTGCGCAAGGAACTTTGTGTAGACCATAACATACATCGCCATAAACAATTTTCTTTGTGTTCATCTGCGTCGACTGCGACTACAATTTACAACTTTCCTGTATAACGTGTGAAGTCAGTGCAATAGCAGAACATTTAGTTTCACGAGCTATTACAAAACTTGGACTACCTCGCCAGAGTACTGGACCTAGAAAGAAACTCTTTCCTGTAGCAACTACTAGCACTGCCACCGAAAAAGAAATGCCTAGACTTACCCCGATTAAACGAACAAAGACCCATGACGTGGTTCTCCGAAAATCGCCTCGGTTGGCAGCTAAACGGCAAAAAGTTGAAATCATAGACGCGGCCATTACTCCACGACGTGTTGTTATTGATTGTCATAGTGATGACCCCCACCTCAGGCTGCCTGTAGTAAATTCCGTAGTAATGACGTAATCAGTCAGCGTCACCAGCGGCGACCGGAAGCAACACACTGGCCACAAAACGAGAGACAGTCGCAACACACTGATCTCGAGTCGGTTTTCGGCAAAAATACAAGATTTTCACCGCTCATTATCCCAGCGTAGGAGCATCGTAGGGACAAGCGGTTTGTTTTATATTAACAAGGTAGGACAGCTAATCAATAATACCGCAAAGAATCGCCAAATAAAACGGGGAAAGTTTATTAATTCGACTAATACTGCAACATGGTTTCAGCATTTCACCGTTGTACGCTCTCCTTCTTTATACGCTATTGGTATTATTAGCTCTTGATTGTAATTATGCTTTTAATCATTTCTAAAATTATTATAATAGTAAGGTTCGTGATTTCATAATATTATGTATATGTATAGTATTATAATAATAATGTTTATCTGGAATGTTTGTATTCAGAAATTAACACTGTGTATTGTAGTTATGTGGGCATATATCCGCAGATTAGGATAGCCGAATATTTCATTGTAAATTTTACAACTTTGATGTTTTGATGTTGATATTGAGGATAATATATATATATAGTTGTAAATCATGTCGTTTTTATTATAAGTTATATTTTTAAACTGGATTAAACGTATTTTACTTTTCGGAACTGTGGCTTGATTGCATGCTGTATGTGCAACAGTTTCTATATGTCGTAAAATCAATTCCACTACGTGTATATAATTAGGCTCAGCTCGCGTAAACACTGATTTTGTTAGTATGTTTGATTTCCATTGATATATATATATAGTATAACAGTATATTAAAAATTATATGTATATATATTATACAGTATATATAGATCACGCCGCACGCGCACATACAGAAATTCACGTTTCAGATAGAAAATCCACTTTATTATATCAGCGTTGAATGTTGAATACATTAAGCTAACGTTATTTCAACGTGCCAAGACCCCATACAATAACGTTATGTTAACGTTACTAATGAAAACGTTATAAAAAAACGGCTACACTATTTACGTTATATAAACGTTTAGCAAAAAAGTTCGTCAACAAGCTTTTGCATAACGTTACTAAAAAAAGTTAATAATATACGTTTTTGTGTGTACCTGGAATGTAATTGTACAAGCTGTTTAACTCAGAATTTCATCAAAATTGAGGTTGTCAGTAGCATAAGTTAATGTCACAATATCTACTCAGCAGCAGTACAGTCAGCATTGGGTGATTGAGCCTGGAACAGATGGTGTCCACGAAGCAAACGTGGCATAAAGAAAAACTGTGGACCGCCCCCATCTGTCAGGCAACTAATCTGCATATCAGGCTCTGCTGGTACGTAGCGAATAAACGGAATATCCGCAGAACTAATTCGTACGGGTGTGTACGAATATCCACACGATCTAATATAACTACCACGACGACATCATCTACTGCACATTCACGAGCATTGATAGTGACATAACTTCTGGTTAAACATGATAATTGTGTCTGCGTGAAATTCATAGATTCGCGTTTATTAATCGTATCATTCAAATGCAATTATCAGTTTTATAATTACACATTAATTAAGTGTTAAACGATAATTTTTTTGCTTGGTCGGATGTACCAACCAAACAGATGGCCGAAGAATCGTCACGTGTGAAGACATATTATCGCAGTACTGGAGCATATCTACGGCATCTTTAGAGTGATTCGTGGGAAAAAGTAGCGTCCATTGAAAATTTATCGCTGAGCTTCAATTCCCACCAAGACAAGGAAACACACATATCACACGAGATCACCTAGTGACACTGCTGTGTCAATTTACAAGATCACTCGCGCAAATGTGCGCGAAACAATACATGTGATAAGAAATAATTACATGGGAAATATCAACAGAGTTTGACTATAAGTAGAATTATGTCGTACGAAACACTATAATTCATATTAGAGATTCATGCTATACACGGTTGAGTGTTAATACCCAGATTTTCAATAGCGGATCACAAACACTCCAATAGCGACTGAGAGATTAGGTATCGTACATCTTGTGGGTTCTTCAGTCACCGCAGGCGGCGGTGATAGTCACTTTTTAATCCAGGCTTCAAGAGCAACACACGTAGATTTCCTCGCCCAGAACTAAAAGCGGTACATAAGAAACAGCTTACGGAACTAATAACCTAGACGGGAGACCAATGGAATATTTATATTGTATTAATAGAGAGACTCTTGGTGTCTCACACTTAACGCTGAAGTGGAAGTCGCCATATTTTTGTGAGGCAGACTTTATTTACGACACACAGCAACAAAGTTATTTTGAGCGGTTTAACAATACTAGCGCAATGGAGGTCGAGCGGGTACGCAATAGTCGGCATTGACGCATCATAATACCTCCATTTGTTATTTCAGAACATAGTCAGTGGGGCCAGCATATCTTATGACGCTAACTTGCTACACAGAATCCTGGATACACACAATGTCAGAGAGAGCGTAAAAAGAGGACACAAACCAGCCTGGCTACGACCACATACGGGGAATGTTTCACGAATATATGCGACAGACAAACGACCATAATCTTACTCTAATATTTTACACTAGACGTTAACGGATGCCACGAACTAGACCAAGCGCCGACGCGCGAAACGGATACTATCAGACCCGCAAAAAAGCGAAAAGGATAGTGAATATTGGTAGATGCGAGGCGGCGTGAGGCCTGTGGGAGGCAGATTACGCGTCACAGATATCTTCGTCCTAGGAGTTATCGTAGAGACAAGCGGTTGGTCTTATTTTAGAGAGCAAAGAAATGCTGCTTAACGCATTTCGGCATGAACTTAGTCTAGAGACCAGCATACAAAGTAGAATAGATCCTCCCGCCCGGGAAATAGCACTATTTTCCCGTTTTCCCGTTGGAACACTCTACGTATTTTTATTTAGCTCTTGCGCTTATATATATATATTATATATAAATATAGTAATATATAATATATAATATGTATACATTTTCCGGCCGTTACGTGGGACTCTGCCACTGTTCGCCACTGGATTGTACACGTCGCAGCAGAAAAACAACACAAACTCAAAATGACAGTGTTTACGCCGGGAATAGGTCCGGGGCTTTTATTCGCTCTTGGTCAAGCAGACGCAGAGTGGGCGCCATAAAACGGTACAATAATCCCGCAGCGTAAGGCCCGAGTATAGCTAACAAGATACTAACGAGGCGCTAGGCCGTTACCAAAACGAGTCCTCTGTAGAGAGCGGCCAAAGATCCTTGCAGAAGATCGCTGGCGATTGCTTCAGTGCTGTACGCTTGTTGTGCTCTCTCCCGACGGATTCGCTGCCTGATGATTGGCCTTGCCGGTTAACTAGCAGCCTGCCGGTGGACCTGATACCTGACTGACTGCGCTGGACTGAACTGAGCTCAAACTGAACTGAACTGCCGGTATGCTGCCAGAGATCGCAGTATTATGGCAGTCTGCGGAGGCGTTGTGCACGGCTTCAACGCACGACGCAACATAGCGTCAGAAACAGGTAGCCACGCCGACAGCTTCACACGTGACAAATGCCTGTTGTGCTTCGGGAACGTGACAACGCACGCACAGCTTCAGGACGTGGCACGCTACGCCAGCTTCAAGACGGTGGCACGCCGCCCCGCTTACAGCACGTGGCACGCAACGGCCCAGTTCACGTACGTGACAGCGCACGCCAGCTTCCACACGTGACCACGCAGCAGCTTCAGCGTCAGGATACGGCAGCAAGGTACTACGCTCGTGTCAGAGCACGTACAATTTGCCACAGCATGTGGGATTCGGCGTCAACATCGAAGCCCACTCACGCCAAGGCACGCCTGGGCAGAGTGCCGGGTCGTGAACAGGCGAGGGATGTGACGCTGCGGCAGACCGAAAATTCGTTACACTACCGCCCCTCCGCCTTCGAGTCTCGCCCA
>NW_014578753.1:51842-58303 GCF_000485595.1 Priapulus caudatus
CGTGCGTGCGTGCGTGCGTGCGTGCGTGCGTGCGCGCGCGCGTGTGTGTGTGTGTGCGCGCGCGTGTGCGTGTGCGTGTGCGTGTGTGTGTGTGTGGGTGTGCGTGTGTGTGTGTGTGTGTGTGTGTGTGTGTGTGTGTGTGCGTGTGTGTGTGCGTGTGCGCGCGTGTGTGTGTGTGGGGCGGGGGATTTCGTCAGGATAATGAGGAGAAAATCAATGCTCTTACCATTTCGGTTTAGACCGAAGCGATAATTTTATGCTATTATTTATTTTGCGTTGCCGTTATCATACAATTAAGTTTTCATAATGGTTATGTATTCGTTCTCAAAAACCTAGTGGGTGATGCGGCTGCTCCACCTCCTTCCCCCTTTCCCCTCCCCTCTCCCTTTCCCTCCCCCTACCCTTCCCCCGGATGCTGCGGCTCTAGAGAGAGTCAAGCGGACGAACCGGATTCGAAAATCAACAACTACGAGAGAAGAATCCAATGCTTCGAGCTCAAAGGCCGCTCTATTGTTTTATACCGGACGGCGGAGCAGCGGCGGCCGCTGGGTCGACTCACTCGATTACGTCACGGTTTCGTCAAATTGCGCCGAACACTCGCCGTAAATCGCGCTTCATTTTACCTCGGTTTTATTTTGAAAACTCGTGTAATTTCTCGCGGACTTGATGAACAGCTGCGACTCCGTGGCGCAACGGTAGCGCGTCTGACTCCAGATCAGAAGGTTGCGTGTCACGTCGCGGTCATAACGTTTTATATTAAAATAACACGTGTCCGCGGCGTGTATAGAAACACGTGTCCGCGGCGTGGCACGCTTGCAAATAATAATTATTCTTTTCTACGGTGGCCCATATGTACAAATCGCAAGCACGCAAGCACGCATGTACGCATGTATCGCATATTTTTAATCAAACATTGCACTCGTTTATCTGATTAAAATTATACGTTAGATATCAAGTAATAGTAATGATTAAAGAGGTAATGTTTATATACCTCCACGTGCATGTGCATGCTAAAACCAACTAACCAATCAGCCAACCGATGCTGATTGAACCTTGAATCTTGAAACTTCGTATTGTCTTCGTGTCGCCTTGTCATACGAATCACTCGTTGCCAACCATCGAACCGAAATTAGTTAGTCAACCGATTTTCGGTTAGTTGATATGGATTTTAGCATATAAGCTCGGATACAGCAGCTCGTGAACGGATAAACACGTATTTATCCACCTCTCTTTCTGGTTATCTACCTCTCTTTCTGGTTATCCACCTCTCTTTCTGGTTATCTACCTCTCTTTCTGGTTATCCACCTCTCTTTAGGTTATCTGGCACCTCTCTTTCTGGTATCTACCTCTCATTCTGGTTATGCCACCTCTCTTTTCTTGGTTATCCACCGTCTCTTTCTGGTTATCTACCTCCTCTTTCTGGTTTATCCACCTCTCTTTGGTTATCCACCTCTCTTTTCTGGCTTATCTATCCCTCTCTTTCATGGTTATCCACACCTCTCTTCTATGGCTTCATCCACCTCTCTTTCTGTTATCTACCTCTCATTCCTGGTTATCCACCTTTCTTTTCTCAGTTATCCACCTCTCTTCTGGTTATCTACCCTCTCTTTCTGTTATCCACCTCTCTTCTGGTTATCCACCTCTCTTTCTGGTTATCCCACCTCTCTTTCTGGTTATCTACCTCTCAATTTCTGGTTACCATTTCTTCTAGTTATCCACCTCCTCTTTCTGGTTATTCTACCTGCTCTTTGCCTGGTTATCCACCCTCTCTTTCTGGTTATCCACCTCTCTTTCTGGTTATCCCCTCTCACTTTCTGGGTTATCCACCTCTCTTTTCTGGTTATGCCGCACCTCTCTTCTTCGGTTGTCTACCTCTCCTTGCTGGTCCTATCACCTCTCTTTCTGTGCTGGTCGCGTAACGTATCTAGCGTGTTGTGTTGTGTGACGAGGCATTTTATGTTATGTTCTGTCAGTCTTCCTTAATTTCCGTACAATAATCAAATGCGCTTGTTGTTTATCGGAATTTGGCCGGAATTATGCACCAGTCGCTAAACTCTGTTTTAATATCGTGTTATAATTGCACAGTTCATGTTTGTAGGAAAGGTGCGCGCACTTGGCACAAAGCTAGAAGACATTAACGCAACTAGAATGTAACAACTAGAAGGTGTCTTGCGTGCTGACATTCTTTAAGCTAGAAGCTTCGTTTTATTTACGACTAGCGGATACCCGGCGTTGCCCGGGGAAATCAGTGGCGGTTACTCAGCTGGTAACCGCTTGGTTAAAAAAGGAAAATACATCAAAACAATCTCACTATCTATCTATCCCATGCATCCATCCATGCATCCATGCATCCATCCATCCCAATTCCATTTGCCATCCCATCCCATTTCATTTCCATCGCATAGCACTGCATCCCATTCCATTGCATCCCATCGCATGGCCATCGCATGCGCATCCAATCCCATCCCATCCCATCCCAAACAGTCAAAAATAATAAGAAATCAAAAGATTAAAAGACATTAAAGAATAAAAATAATTAATAAAATTTAAAAAAATAAATAAATTAAATAAATGTAATAAATTAAATATCAATTAAAAAAATTAAAAAAAAATACATACTAAAGAGGTCGGTAAAGGGAAAAAATGAAAAAGGGAAAATAATTCCCACCTGGTACTCGAACCCGGAATTCCCAGTGTCAAGCCGATGTCTAGTGCCATAGGGTCACTGCGCTATTCACGTTTATAACCACCATGGATTTAGACGTGATGTTGTGTGTACGTACGTGGACCGCCATACTATTTGAATCAACCTTTTTAACTTTTTTAACTTTTTGTTTTCAGCCAGAACCACCTCGCCAGACCGTGCTGATTCTGAGAAATATCTTTTAGTTTTCCTCTAGGTGCGGAGTTCTCTTAGTTAGGCGCGAACGACAGTCGCACTGAACAACTTATAATATATAGAAGACGGTGCTTGTGATTAAGATTTTATGGCAAATGGTAGCAAACAATTGCTTAGATTCTTACGCTTGTCGCGCATAGCACAGTACTTAACGTAACAAAATATAATAACACTAATAAACAAGAATATCTAAAAATACCAATTCTTGCATAAAAATTCAAAACTTGTGTCAAGCATAAATTAGGTTACCCGAAAAATTTATATGAAATATTTTAGGCTTGAGCATAGAGAATACATCCTCATCTATAAATAAAACGTGTGATTGATTAGATTCCACTTAATTGTCAATAAACGTTTACCTTTTTCATTAGAGCCAATATCAGTGCAAAAGCTTGAGTGTATCCTAATATTCGACATATACAGTAAATCCTCTCGTCTCTCTCTCTGCTCTCATCGATCTCTCTCTCTCACTCCGTCTCTCTCTTCTCTCTGCTTTTCTTCTATCTCTCTCTCTCACCAAGGCAATCTTTTCCTCGTCTCCTCTCTCGTGCTCTCTCCTCTCTCTTCTCTCTCTCTCTATATTATATATATATATAATATATATATATATATATATAATATATGTGTGTGTGTTGTGGTGTGTGCGTGTGTGTGTGTGGCTGTGTGTATATGTGTGCGGTGTGTGTATGTGTGTGTGTGTTTGTGTGTCTGTGTGTGTGTGCGTGCGTGCGTGCCGATGGCGCGCGCTGTGATGTTGCGTGTGTGATGAGAGAGAGAGAGAGCGAGAGAAGAGAGATGAAAGAGAGAGCGAGAGAGAGAAGAGAGATAGAGACGAGATAGAGATAGAGAGAGAGAGAGATAGAGAGGAGAGAGAGTCAAAGAGAGAGATAGAGAAAGAAAGAGGAAGAAAGAGAGAGAAAGAGAGAGAGAGAGAGAAGATAGAGAGAGATAGATAGGATAAGGAGAGTTAGAGAGAGAGAGGGGGGATAGAGGTAGAGAGAGAGCGCGCGCAGGAGAGAGTGAGAGAGAAGGGAAGAAAGACAAAGCGAGAAGAAAGCGCCAAGAGAGAAAAGGGGCGAAGAGAGGGGCGGAAAGAGAGGAGGGGGAGATAAGAGGTAGAGAGAGAGAGAGAAGAGAGAGAGAGAGAGAGAGAGAGAGAGAGCGCCGCTAATCGTGAGAGAATAAGAGAGAGGGGAGAGAGACAGAGAGCCGAGAAAAAAGTGTAGAGGTAGAGAGAGAGAGAGAGAAGGAAACGAGAAAAAAAAAAAAGAGTAGAGAGAGAGAGAGAGCGTGTGTGAGAGAGTGAAAGAAAGATAGAGAAAGAGAAGATATATATAATACATAAGAGAGAGAAAAAAAGAGAGAGAGAGAGAGGGAGAGAGAGAAAGAGAGAGAGAGAGCGAGAAAGAGATGAGATATAGAAGAGAAGAGAGCGCGAAAGCTAGAGAAAGAGAGAGAGAGAGAGAGCAAGAGACAGAAGAAAGAGAGAGATAGAGAAAGAGAGGAGAGAGAGCTGAGAGAAGACGAGAGATAGAGAAGAGAGGAGAGAGAAAAAAATGATAAGAGAAAGAGAGAGAGAGAGAGCGAGAGAAAGATAGAGAGAGAAGAGACGCAGAGAGAGAGAGAAGATAGAAGAAAGAGTGAGAGAGAGAAAGAAGAGAAAAGATAGAGAAAAGAGAGAGAGAGGAGAAAGAGAGAAAGAAACCCGGCAAAAAAGAGAGAGAGAGAGGGAGAAAGAGGGACAGATAGAGAGGAGAGAGATAGAGACGAGAGAGAGAAGAAGAGAGAGCAGAGAGATAGAGGATAGAGAGAGATAGAGGAGAGAGAGATAGAGAGAAGAAGATAGCAGAGAGAAGAGACAGAGAGAAAGAGAGAGGAGTGAGAAGATAGAGAGAGAGAGAGAAATGATAGAGAGAGATAGATAAGATAGAGAGAAATGAGAGAAGAGAGAGAAGACGCGCGGCTGCGAGAGCCAGAGAAGAGAGAGAGAGGGATAAATAGACGAGTGAAAAGAGAGATAGCAGAAAGAAGAGAGAGAGATAGATAGAGAGAAGAAAGATAGAGATAGAATAGATAGATAACGATAGATAAGAGAGAGAGAACGCCGACCGCGCGACGCGAAATTAGATGAGAGATAAATAGAGAGGAAAGAGAGATATGAGAAAGAGAGAGAGATATATATATATAAGATGAGAGAAAGAGAGAGGGAAAGAGCGAAAGAAAGAGAAGAGAGAGAGAGCGAGAAAGAGATAGAATAGAGAAAAGAGAAGAGAGAGAGCGAAAGATGAGAAAGAGAGAGAGAGAGAGAAAGAGAAAGAGAGAGATAGAGAAAGAGAGAGAGAAGAGAGAGAGAAAAAGATAGAGAAAGAGAGAGAGAGAGAGCGAGAGAAAGAGAGAGAGAGACGTCAGAGAGAGAGATAAGAGAAAGAGTGAGAGAGGAGAAAGAGAAGGAGAGAAGATAGGAAAGAGAGAGAGAGAGAGAGAGAGGAGACGAGAAGACACAGAGAGAGAAAGATAGAGTAAACGAGAGAGAGAGGAGATAGAGAAGAGAGAAGAGAGATAAGAGAGAGAGAGAAAGAAAGAGAGAGAAGAGAGAGAGAGCGAGAGAGAAAGATAGAGAGATGATCAGATAGATACGAGAGGAGAGGAGAGAGAGAACCGCCGTGCGCGGGCGGGCCGAGAAGAGAGAGGAGATCAATAGAGAGTGAACGAGAGATAGAGAAAGGAGAGAGAGAGAGCAGATAGATATGGAGAGAGAGAGATAAGATCAGAGAGAAATTAGATAGATCGAGAGAGAGAGGAGAAGAGAGAGAGAGAGAGAACGCGCGCGCGAAGAGGAGAGAGAGAGATTAAATAGAGAGTGAAAGAGAGCTAGAGAAAGGAGAGAGAGAGATTATAGAGAGAAAGAGAGGAGAGAGAGAGAGAGAGAGAGAGGGAGAGAGAGAAAGAGAGAGAGAGAGCGAAGAGCGAGAATGAGATAGGATAAGAGAAAGAGAGGGGGAGCGAAAGATAGAGAAAGAGCAAGAGGAGAGGAGAGAGAGAGAGAGAAAGAGAGAGATCGAGAAGAGAGAGCAGAGAGATAGAGAGAGAGAGAAAGATAGAGAGAGATAGATAGAGAGAGAAGAGAGAGAGAGAAGAGCGCGTGTGTGAGAGAGTGAAACAGAGAGATAGAGAAAGAGAGAGAGAATATATATATCGAGAGTAGAGAAAAAGAGAGAGAGAGAGAGAGAGGAGAGAGAGAAAGAGATGAGAGAGAGCGAGAAAGAGATAGATAGAGAAAGAGAGAGAGAAGAGAGCGAAAGATAGAGAAGAGAGAGGAGAGAGAGAGAAAGAGAGAGAGAAAGAGAGAAATAGAGAAAGAGAGAGAGAGAGTAGCGAGACAGAGAGGAGAGAGAGAGACAAAAAGATAGAGAAAGAGAGAAGAGAAGCGCGCAGAAAGAGCAGAGAGAGAGAGACGCAGAGAGCAGAGAGAGCGAGAGATAGAGAAAGAGTGAGAAAGACGAAAGAGAGAAGATCGAGAAAGAGCAGAGGAGAGAGAGAGAGAGAGAGAGAGAGAGGAAAG
>NW_014578754.1:0-451 GCF_000485595.1 Priapulus caudatus
CACACACACACACACACACACACACACACACACACACACACACACACCATCTCTGCCCTGAACTCGACAATTTCAAATTGTCCAGACGATGATTTGCTTTCACAATTCGACACCGTCGTGGATTCCCAATAATAACAAAACATCGTCACACGTACGCGCCTCGGATGGTAACCGAAAACCAAGCTAAAATCTTTCAGAATTAATTAATTAATTAATTGGCTTTGGTTGATGAACCAGTGGCTTCCCTGTCGCGTTTGGAGTAGCACGCGGATAAAATGAAATATCGATGAGGCATCGATTGCCGTCGTGCTAGTGTGTGTCGTGTCAGTGCGTCTGCACCTTTCGATGGGCCGTTCGCTCGCACGCGTGATCTTTAGACTCGAATCGATATATCAAATCGAATCGATTAGATCGTAATCGAAACTCGTTCTCATGACAATATATATATATA
>NW_014578754.1:6834-7822 GCF_000485595.1 Priapulus caudatus
TATATATATATATATATATATAATATTATATTTATTATATTATATTATATTATATTATATTATATTATATTACAATATATCACACGATATCACACTATACTGTATATAGTATTCTAATAATACTATTATCGAATGTTTCTTGAAACCCTATTGTGTGTATGTGTGCGTGCATGTGTGCGTGCATGCCATGCACGTGCGTGTGTGCGCGGGCGCCTGTGTTTTCCCGCGTAATAAGCTATGTCACCACCGATACGTGATTGGTGGCGTTATATTTAGTCACCGCTAGCAGCGTGTGCGGCGGCCGTAACGGGAGACTAGGAGGAATGGTCCCGCTTCAATTTGGAGGGGGGAACTCATAGGGGAAACCCGTATATCGATGCCGATGCAGGGCCGGATGCTAAGCCTAGACGGATCACGTATCGACTAATCATTGCAAAGAAGCTGACCTAATCGCGTTACTCTGCACGAGGATAGAGAGAGAGAGACAGAGAGAAGGAGAGAGAGGGGGAGGGTGACAGAGCGGGAAATAGAGAAGGTGGAGAGGGTGAGAGAGACAGAGAGGGGAAGAGAAAAGGGAAGGGGGAGAGGGTGAGAGGAAAAGAGAGGGGAAGAGAGAAGGGAAGAGGGGGAGAGGGTGAGAGGGAAAAAAAGGAGGGGAGAGACGGAGAGAGAAGGAGAGGGTGAGAGGGGCATATAGGAAAAGAGAGATGGAGAGAGGGGAAAGGGTAAGAGGGACAGAGAGAAAGGGAGAGAGACAAAGAAGAGAAGAGAGTAGGAGCGACAGGCGGAGAGGGTGAGGGGGAAGAGATGAAAAGAGAGAAGGGGAGAGGCGGCTAGGGGCAGAAGGCGAAAGAGAGACAGAGAGAAGAAG
This sequence comes from Priapulus caudatus, assembly GCF_000485595.1. NCBI lineage: Eukaryota > Metazoa > Priapulida > Priapulimorpha > Priapulimorphida > Priapulidae > Priapulus > Priapulus caudatus. Next base: position 7,706 of record NW_014578754.1, read on the forward strand.
AAGCACATATTCACCCCACTCCCACCTGCACCCCTCCACACACACGCACGCACACACGCACACACTCTCTCTTTCTCTCTCTCTCTCTCTCTCTCTCTCTCTCTCTCTCTCTCTCTC
>NW_014578754.1:8799-22799 GCF_000485595.1 Priapulus caudatus
TGGCGGTGGCGGTGGCGGTGACGGTGGCGGTGGCGGTGGCGGTGGTGGTGGTGTTGCCGCCGCTACTGCTGCAGTTGTGTGTTGTGGTGTGGTGCGGCCACCCCAGCCCGCCCCTCGCCCCCACCCCTACCCCCCGTGCGCCTTGTTTCGTCGCCTCATCGCCTAATTCGTTTATTCAAACGTCGACCGCTGTTTGATCGATGCACCCCGCGGGCTCCTCAGACGATCGGGGTGGAGGGGGGGTGGCGGGGAGGATTTCGCATCGTTCGAGAGACTAAACACACGAACTGCGTTCGGGGGTAGACACAAAACGCCAAGCAAACAGCAGCAGCGACCTCGTCTAATAACGTTATGCATTGATGTAGACACACGCACGCACGCACGCACGAACGCACGAACGCACGCACGCACACACGCACGCACGCACGCATGAACGCGTGTACGCGTAGTAATCAGTCAGGGCGACTTGCCGCGTCGGCACGCTCTCTCTCTAGCAGGCTATATTATTGGCCTCTCAATTGACCGCTGAGTCGGCAACTGTCTTGTTGAAACGCAGTCTGCGTCTCTGTCGTGGTTCGCTGGAAGATTACGCGTGTAGTTTTTTTTGGCTTCGTTCGTGATTAGACTCGCTATATATGTTCCCAGAGAGGTCATTGGCGCGCGTAAAAATGTGAAGGAAATACAATCAGTGGAATCGAATCGCTAATAATCGCTATTAAGCCGGCGTCTGGAGTTGTGTGTTGCTTTTGAAGCCGCGCACACGCTACGCTATAGCTTGGACTCAATCTGAACTAATCGGAATGACTCTCACCACACACACACACGCACACACACGCGCGCACACACACACGCGCGCGCGCACGCACTCACACACACACACACACACACGCTCGCACACACACACACACACACACACACACACACACACACACACACACACGTACACACACACACACACACACACACACACACACACACACACACACACACACACACACACACACACACGCGCACACACACACACACACACACACCACCACACACACACACACACGCACACACGCGCGCGCACACACACAGGGCAGCGGAGTGACTGCGGAGTGAGCATTCGCAGCTAGTACCTTACTAGTGCAACATGTTCAAGTTAACTAGAAAACTATGTTAGTAAAGGAAGCAAAAACGTAAACATATGGCAGTTAAATAGGAAGTTAATCATAATAATTAAACTATATAGAAGAAAGTACATAATAAAATAAGCAAATAAGGAAGCAGACGAAAGTAAGCCATAAACAGGAAGAAAGGCGAGAGAAAACAATATAATGGCTAAATAAGATCAAGCACATTTGAGCTAGAACAAAAACACATAATAGCGTTAGTAAATAGAGAAGGCAATAAAGCGAAGTAATAAACAAGAAGGGAGTTTATACGAGGAGAGACGTAACAGTCAGTTAACAAGGCGATGTTTGTCGCAGACGCATACATCGCTGGGCGACCTCCATCTTGCCCTCCACGCCCCCTGCGGTTCCACGGCCGTGAGCATGTCATCCTCCCAAAGAGCGGCGACACACGACATACGCGACCGCTCTCGCCACGAGCCCATCGGCAAGAATTTGTTCTTCGCATCGATGGACCGTCAAGTAGGTGCCAATCAGAGCCGCTCTGCCGTCCATCGCTCTCTCCGTCTGCTTGTAATGAACGCACGCACGCGGCACGCACGCGCACGTCATTTGTCGTGTCTCGCCGGAGGGATATGTGCTTTCCTTTCGCTGTACATGGAAAATTCATTTGCTTTTCCGCGTCGCCCTTCTGTGTTGTAGCAGAATAGTTAATTTATATGATAATATGAGCTTCGCTGTGTGTGTGGGCGTGCAAGTGCAGGAGGTAGGATTCCTAGGAACACCAAAAGAGAGGACCGGCGAGAAAAGAACAAACAAAGATGGCGACCGGAAAAACATGGCGGCGCCTCGCAAACAAGCGAGCGCGCCTACGTCACGTATCGCGATGACGTCACGATATATCGAACTCGCTCGTCGAATTTTCGAGACGATGCGACGGCGGCGTTCGCTCGCCGACGGATGTGTCGCTGTCGCGTAACAATGCACCCGCGCGCTCCCGTCGCCACGGCGCGCGGGCCGACGTCGTATTAAATTACATGTAAATTTTACACACGAAAAGAAAATAACAACCCGCAATTTAACTCGCGCGAGGGGGGAAGGGTGCCGGCGTGGGCGTCCTATTCATATCCAGTGAAAAAACGAAAAAACACGAATGTATATAATATTAGCAAGAGTACATAATAGAGTGTTATATTAGAGAGATAATACATTATACAAATATATACATAATACATAATAGAGTAGAGAATACGTAATAGAATACACACTCGAGTATATGTACTCGTGATATTATACAACATCTTTCGCCGCTGAAAACGCGGACGATCGAATGCAATAGTAACAGCAGTCTCCGTGAACAGGGGGAGGAAGGAGGAGGGAGAAGGAAGGAGGGAGGAGGGAGGCGGGAGAAAGTAAGCGCAGATGCTCGCGCGCGCCAGCCGAGGAAAGAGAGCGTTAACAAATTTTAATAATTAAGTCGGAAAATATGCGGTCGCGTTTTAATTTCCTATGAAATTGCGAGCGAATTTCGATGAAAACGGAAAAAGCGGCGCTGGAATGTATGCAAATGAACTGAGGCGGCAAGTGTCCCTGTTGTACGCACTGCCGCTACTGCCGCCGCCGCCGCCGCCGCCGCGTCAGCTGGGGAATAAGTGAGAGTAAGACGTAGTAAGAGAGATAGTACCCGACTACGCCTCTATATATACTGACATTCCCAGCAACTCTGTGCACTTCGCTCTCTCTACCACGCCCGCGCGTGCTGGTACACGCGCGGGTCTTCTCATTCTTCTCTCTCTCTCTCTCTCTCTCTTCTCTCTCTCTCTCCTCTCTTCCTCGGCTCCCAATTCACTTTCTCTTACCGCTCTACTTCTCTCCCTCTCGGTCTCTCTCATATGTATCTACTATTCTTCTCTCTCTCTTTCTTCCCTCTCTTTCTCTCCCTCTCTCTCTCTCTCCTCTTTCTCTTTCTCTCTCTTTTCCTTTTTCTGGTTCTCTCGCGGTTCGACTCTCTCTCTCTCTCTCTTTCCTGTCTCTCTCTCTCTCCTGTCTCTTTCTTTTTTTCTCTAAGGAGTGCGCTATACTACTATACGCCTGTATTACTCACATCCCGTTACTACTATCTCTGTGCAAGCGTGCGCTCCGTCTTTCTACATACCTACATTCCACGCGTGCTCGGTACTCCTCTCTCTCTCTTTATCTCTCTCTCTCTCTCTATCTCTCTCTCTCTCTCTCTCTCTCTCTCTCTACTTCTCTCTTTCTCACTCTCTCGCCTCTCTATCTTTCTTTCTTTCTCTCTCTACTCTCTCTTTCTCTCTCTCTCTCTCTCTTCTTTCTTTCTCTCTCTCGCTCTCTCGTTTCACCTCTCGCTTGATGTCTCCGTGCGTTCGAGCTTCACCCTCCGCCACTCGCGCGTCGTCGCTGCCGCGCCTCTCGACTCCCCACACACCTCATCTCAGCTACATATTCCAACACCGCGCCCCCTGGCTTGCTTAACTTCCTTTCCCTCGTATATGTCTTCCGTACCTATCCCACTATACATCCGCTGCTATGCTTACCGTCCGCTGCTCCTACTCCACCGCACCTCGACGGTTCCTTTACTGAGTCTCCTCATTCATCCAATCCATCCATCCCTATGTTTCATTTCCTGTCTGTCCATAATACATCGAAAGCCTCTCTCTCTTCTTCTCGCTGTCTCTTTCATGCCCTACTCTCCATCTCCATATTCACCCGTCTCTGCCTGCCCTGATGCCTTCGCACTAACTCCTCCATGTCCTTCCTCCGCGTTGTCGTTCCATAATTCTGCCCCCCCCCCCCCATGTATCTATCCCACCCGCGACAATGCCTGAAAAGACGGATATATATTATAATATTATATATATATATCAGAGGGCGAAATAATTGACAATTGTCAATTCGTCAATTGACATGTCAACTGTCAATTGCAATTTGTCATTATTCACCCGAATGATATATATATATATATATATATAAATATATCAGGAGTAGATAATAGGGAATTAATTCCTTATTATCTACTCCTGATATATATATATATACGTGCGCGTACTCCGCGCTCCGTCCAAATAAGAATGCAGCCGCAGCGCCACATGCCCTCTGCGCCCGCCCACCCCCATCACCCCCACCACCCCCGCCCACGCGCCCACCACCCCACCACCCCCGCCACCCCCAGAACCAACCCCACTACCCCCACCACCCCACCGCCCACACCACCCCCACCATCCCCACCACCCCCACCATCCCCACCACCCCCACCACTCTGTCGGCACGCTCGCCATTCTGTGTAAACTGTATAACGACGATCAACGAGGAGGGTACGGCGGCTGATGGACGCAATCCCTGGTAGCATCGGCCCAAGTAGTTTGTGTATCAATAGGCGTAATGAACCGATGACTACGTGATGTTGGCATGCTCGCCCGCGCGATGTTATTTCGATACCATGCTTTCGCTCTCTCTCTCTCTCTNAGAGAGAGAGAGAGAGAGAGAGAGAGAGAGAGAGAGAGAGAGAGAGCTCTATATAGAAGAGCGGACGGAGAGAAGCTTCCAATCGCGTGCGTGTGTGCGTGCGTGCATGCGTGCGTGCGTGCGTGTGTGCGTGCGTGCGTGCGTGCGTACGTACGTACGTGCGTGCGTGCGTGCGTGTGTGCGTGCGTGCGTGCGTGCGTGCGTGCCTCCGTCGTCACGCACTCTACAAGTCTCATGCAGATACATAATAAATGTGCACTTCTAGAACCGCTCTTTCGCCATCAGTGCGGCCAGCCTGGGTTTGATCGCGTGAGCGCCGCGGAGCGGAAATGAAGCAATTTAATAGTATTGACGCAAATTTGCCCGCATGTTGTTGACACTTCTTGTTGTGGAAAAATATTAGGTTTCACCGCCGGCGGTGCCGTAAAAAATCGTAGCGTAGCCGTAAAAATGCGCCCTAGCCGCGCGTCTTCGAACCAATGATTGATAACATCAATAACAAACCAAGGCGTGTCGGATACGCTCTGAGTGCCTGGCACGCGCGTATATGCGTGATCTAATATGGGAGGAAAGTTTGGAATATTTTGCATGTAGTAAAAGTTTGATGGGTATTGTGGGTGATGTGGTTGGGTGGTGTGGGTGAATGACCGCGCCCGCACTGTTGCTGCGATGCCAGCACGCAGAGTATGTCGCACTCGAAACGATAGGGGGTGTTGTTATTGCTGCTGCTGGTGCTGCTGGTGGTGGTGGTGGTGCTGCTGCTGCTGCTGGGGGTGGTGGTGGTGGTCGTGATGCTGCTGCTGCTGCTGCTGCTGCTGGCTGGTGGTGGTGGTGGTGGTGGTGGTGGTGGTGGTTGTCGCTGCNCTCTCTCCTTATATAGGCGGTGGTTTGCACAGTATATTATATAGATACATGCACTGCTCGTACCCGATATGGGGAACGAACCTGGTAATCGCATCTACGCTACTTATATACGATATATATCGTATAAGTACCGTATCTGATATATATATATATATATATCAGATAGTAACACCGATTAAGGATTCAGCAACACTCGACTAGGAGAATCGTATTACAAAGCCTGTTCGACCACGAAGATCGGGTCACGAACTCCGAGCGCGAAACCCACTCACGTATAGCAGGCAGCAGCTCAGAGACGCGAGGGAAGCTCACGGACGTGTGTGCATATATATATGCATATATATATATATATATATATATATATATATATAGAGAGAGAGAGAGAGAGAGAGAGAGAGAAGAGAGAGAGAGAGAGAGNTTCTCTCTCTCGCTCTCCTCGTTTCACCCTCTCGCTTGATGTCTCCGTGCGTTCTACTTTACCACCCGCCACTGCTGTCGTCGCTGCCGCCCCTCTCACACACCACATCTCAGCCACATATTCCACACGCGCCCCCTGGCTTTCTAACTTCCTTTTCCACTCCCAGCTATCGTCTTCCGTACCTATCCCACATACATCCGGCTTCTATGCTTCCGTCCCTGCTCCTACCCCATACACCCATCTCACTCGTTTCCTTTACTGAGTCTCCCGCATTCATCCATCCATCCCTCATGTTTCCTTTCCTGTCTGTCCATTATACATCGGCCTCTCTCTCTCTCTAGTCTTTCTCTCTCTGCTCTCTCTACCTAGTCTGCCATCTATACATACGGCCTCTCTCTCTCTCTCGCTTTCTCTCTCTGCTCTCTCTACCTCTCCCATATTCACCCGTCCTGCCTGATGCCTTCTCTAACTCTCCATGTGTCCCTTTTCCCTCCCGTTGTCTTCCATAATAGTCAGGAGGCTTATGCCACGTAACAGAGCCCAATCTGCAATTATGAAAGACATTTTTTAAGGCCGTCAAACTCTGGCTGTTCATATTGGTTCCTCAACTAAGAATTGTTTTGAGGAGCCCAAAAGTTTGACCCCGGGACCCCCCCCCCCCTCCCCTATGGCCCGGTAAGCGGACCACGAAACTTGGTTATTTGTGCCATGATCTTTACCCTATCTTTGGTCGATTTGCTCAAAGTTTAGAGTCGATTTTTGGGGCGGTTTTACAACATCAAGAATCGATTGGCGTTGTTTGGAATTTAAATTTGTCATAGGTCACGTGATATCGTCCTTCGGAAATTCACCTCGCCGGGCCGAAAAATGGGTTTTCACAGTATCTCTCGGCCTATCTTTCTCAAAAACAGTTAGGCAATTTTGCGGGTTTTTGAGCGTACAAAGAATTTTATTTAGATAGCACATGACTACACTTTCAGACCCCTGGAAATTCGGTTTCACTACACGTAGTCAAAATCTGATCAGACTGACAGTCTGCAATCGTCCTCGGTCACCTTGTTACACTACACAGGCCCCACTGACTGCATATCATTCTGCTACATGCTTTAATTGAGCAGCATTTTGCACTTTCTGGTGATGTTGCAGAAAGAAAAGACACATGACATTGTTCTTAGCGCAATTGCATACTGGCACTTGAGTGATTCGCAGCAACAGATGCCAGTACAACGATCTCGAGCGTTTCGTCTTGCTGCGTCGGTGGTTGGGGGCCCGCTCCAGGGGTTTGATATGTGCAGGGTGTTGGCGTTTCTGATAGAGTTATCCATCCACACATCGCCAAGGGAGGGGCGGGGCTGGGGATCTTGAGTGGAGATGATTACCCCATAAAATGCATTAAGGCAATGCATTCTCTAAGATAAGCCCTGGACCAAGCACAAGAAACACAACAACAAGCAAAAACAAATCAAACGGCTGGGTACATTTTGATCTGCGTACAATCGCGAGACAAAGAATACTCTTCGTAAGCTTGAACTCTGCCTGGCCGCAGAAATTCACCATTATTCTGCTCTGCAATAGAAGGGTGCCACATTAGCGCAAGTCACAGGAGACTCACCCCTTCCTTTATCCCCAATTTATATCAGACTGTCAAAAAATTTTCACAGTAAAATTCTTATGCAATCCATTTTACCTCAGAATTGTTTAGAAGACTGAATTCCTCCTAACTCTTCCCAGAGGTCATTTCCCGATGATGCCAGAGGAATGACGTGCTTCACAATTGTCGAGTTGCCAACAGTATACGACGTTTTTTCGCACTTAGATTCGTCTATGGAAGTGAAGATGTTACAAATCAACGGTAGAAAGAAACATGCTGAAGCTCCCAAGCAGGCTGCCAGATGATGTCGGATTGAGAACCCTCGCATCAAGGTCCACCCAGCAAAACTGATTCAACCCAAATGAGAGATGCTTGCAAAGAAACGGTGAATCGGACGACAAAAAGAAACCTTTGCGAGGGGGACATAACCGATTAGTTACCTGGAGTGGGGTTGCTTGCATCAAAAAAAGGATGGAACCCTTATCACAGTTCCAAAAGTCACAGATTTTGGCTGACATCACGGAAAACGCGGTTTAGCACCAAGTCCAAACAAATGCTCAAAGGTCTCTGTTGTATCATTACAGCTGATCATCCGAGCGCAGGGCTGCATCCTTCCAGAGGGGTCAAACTTTTAATGAAGTCTTGTCTCCAGGTTGGCCTGCATGGAGCATTTGAGCAAACACTGCCTCACGGCCTGGCGCCGCCTCGAATCGATATTTGTAGCAGACCAGTATAACCCCGTTAAGCAATCGACGAGCCCCACCGGCCCCTCGCAAAGGCCAGCCAAATGTTCAAAACGCAAGTATAACTTTACGGTGATAAAGCACTGACCGAAGGATATCTCTATATCCTTCTCACAGTAGATCAGACACAAGACCAAGACTATAATGCCACTAATTGCGGAAAGCTGTGGTTAACCCATCCTCCCTCGCGTCCTGGAAAGAAAGATTTCTGTGCTCACTAAATGCCGTCATTGGAAATGTTCTAACGAATGCTGGTTGAAAAGCACTCATATACATGCAAGAATGCGTAAACCCTAAGACAGGGAGGCAGGGGAACAAACAGGATGGGCCGCCATATAATTGACATGTTGGCATGTCAGGGTTTATCTCGATTGACTTTGTACGCGACAGTTGACTTCGCGAACGTCATTGTGTCTATTTGCTTCTCGCCTTTCTATGCCCCCCGTGATCCTTAAGATCGCACCTGACTTTGAGCCTTCATGTTGATATAAACTCTTGGAACGAAACAGGGAAGAACATACAATGTCAATGATTTGTTCATGAAGTCACGTTTAGGGGAGGACGTCTGCTTAAGCCTTGCCAAATTCTTCCACCTGCTTCACTGGCGCCGATTCTACCTGCTTTTCTCTACAACTGCACCAAGAAGATGTGGTTGTTCTCAAATGCGAATCAATCTGTAGCTCGACGAGGCGGCATGAACCTTGACCAAATGAAGGGAGGATTTAAAACAAATAGGCATGGTGCAGCAGAACAAGTCGATCCGCGCACAGAAAAGATACCTGTGGATTTGCTGTGCTATGTATACGTAAAAGGAGGCTGATGTACCAATATCTCAATGAACTGCAGGTTCTCATATGTTCCAGGCCTCAGGTTCTGTAGTGAGTTAAGGGACCTTCCCCACCTTTATTGCGATTCCTTCAGACTGGCGGTACGTCGCAGCTCCGTATCAGCAGGTTGGATGTGGTGTGGGTAACACCCTCACTCAGATCCCCAGCCCTCCTCTTGCAGATGTGTGGGATCCGGAAAACTCTATCGAGAATCCAACTCACACTTCAATGGAGCGAACGCGACGCCAGCAAGACCAAACCGTAGATCGCTGACTCAGAAAGTGCCTGCTCATAGCAAATGCAGAGCAAGCTAAAGAACAATGTCATGTGGCCTTTCTTTCTGCACTGCACCGGAAGTGCCCATAAAATCTCTAATTGAAGCCCGTACAGGAATGATATGCCCAGTCAGTGTGGACTGTGTATGCTCAACAAGTGACGCGAGGACGATTGCGGACTGCTCAGTGCTGATCAGATTTTGAGCGACGATGTACTACTACCAGGCTTGAAACGAATTTCAGGAGTCTGAAAGTGTATCATGAGTGTATCTAAATAAATCCGTTTGACCTCAAAGCCCCAAAATTGACTCTAACTTTTTGAGGGAAGAAAAATAGCCCCGAAGGATATGTGAAAACTATAATTTCGGGCCCGCGAGCGTGAAGACCCGAAGAACGATATCACGGGGCACCTATGACGAATATTGGTTCCAAACCATGCCTCAATCGATTCCTTAATGTTTTATAAAAACCCTAAATACGAACTCTAACAGTTGCCCTCAAATCGACCAAAGGAAGGGCAAAGATATCGGCAAATAACGCAGTTTCGGGTCCCTTCCCGCGCGCCCATGGGGAGGAGGGGGGGTTCCCGGGGTAAAGTGTTGTGGGCTCCTCAAAAAAATTCTTAGTTGAGGAACATATGAACCCAGAATTCGATACCGAAAAGATTGTCTTGTCATACATTTGCAGGTAAATGTGGCATAAGCCTCCTGACTATAATTCCCTCCACATGTATGTATCTATCCCCACCCGCGACAAAGCCTGCAAAACGGACTATATATATATATCATATATATATCGCGGGGGAAGATAATGACAAAATTGTCATTCGACGAATTGAACAATTTGGGTCACTGTCAATTGGCAATGTGTCATTATTCATCCATGAAGAGATATATATATATATATATATTGATAGTTCAGGCAGTAGTATAGGGAATTATTCCTTATTATCTACTACTGATATATATATATAATGACGTGGCGCGTACTCCGGCGCTCCGTCCAAATAAGAATGCCAGCCGGCAGCGCCACATGCCCTCTGCGCCCGCCCGACCCCCATCACCCCCACCAGCCCCGGCCACGCGCGCCCAACTCACCCCAGCGCGACCCCCGCACCCCCAGAAACCGAACCCCACTTCTACCCCACCACCCCACCGCGCCACACCACCCCCCACCATCCCACCACCCCCACCATCCCCACCACCCCCAGCCACTCTAGCGGCACGCTCGCCCATTCTGTTGTAAACTGTATAACGACGATCAACGAGCGAGGGTACGGCGTGCTGCATGGGACGCCAATCCCTAGGTAGCATCGGCCCAAGTAGTTTGTGTATCAATAGGCGTAATGGAATCCGCATGACTAGCTGATGTTGGCAATGCGTCGCCCGCGCGATGTTATTCGATACCGATGCTTTCGCTCTCTTCTCTCTCTCTCTCTCTCTCTCTCTCTCTCCTCTCTATCTCTCTCTCTCTCTCTCTCTCTCTCTCTCGCTCTCTCGCTCTCATCTCTACTCTCTCTCTCTCTCTTTCCTCTCGATCTCTACTCTATCTATCTATCTCTCTCTCTCTCTGCTCTCTCTCTCGTCTCTCTCTCTCTCTCTCTGTCTCTCTCTTCTCGCTCTCTCTCTCTCTCTCTCTCTCTCTCTCTCTCTCTCGCTTTCTCTGCCTCTCTTTTCTCGCTCTCTCTCCTTATATTAGGCCGGGGTATGCCCACGAGTATATTATAATAGATACACCTGCCACTGCTCGTTACCCGATATGGGCGACACGAACCTGGTAATCGCGCAGTCTTACGCTACTTATATACGATAATATATCGTATAAGTAGCGCGAAATATGCTGATATATAATATAATATATCATCAGATAGTAACACCGCATTAAGCGAGATTCAAGCCAACACTCGACTAGCGCACGAATCGGTATTACAAAGGCCTGTTCGACCACGAAGATTCGCGGTCACCGAACTCTGAGCGCGAAACCCCACTCCACGAATATAGCAGGCAGCAGCTCAGAGACGCGAGGGAAGCTCAAGCGACAGTCGTGGGGATGGGCATTATATATATGCAATATATATATATATAATAAATATAATATATAGAGAGAGAGAGAAGGCAGAGAGAGAAGGCAATGAGAGAATGGAGAAAGAAAGGAGAGCGCGCGCGTGTGTGTGTGTGTGCGTGCGTGTGTGTGTGTGTGTGTGTGCATGTGCGCGCGCGTGTGGGTTTGTGTGCGTGTGTGTGTGCGTGTGCGTGTGTGCGTGTGCGTATATACGTGCGCGCGTGTTTGCGTGTGCGTGTTTGCGAGAGAGAATGTATGCATGTCAATGCATCGTTTCTCTCGGTATACACTCACTACAGCTTCGTATCTACTCCAGCCTACGCCACCCCCCCACTACCTGAACAGTCGCTAAACTAACGGTCTACTGTCGGATGTCGTAAGCAGCAGCAGCAGCAGCAGCCGAGACGACGCTCAACACTATTTACATGTCTACTCAGGTACGCGCGCGACCGAACGCGACAGCAATCTCGCATTCTCTCGCGATAATCGACGACTAACCATCAGACGACACTATAGCCACCGCCTCCAGCAAGGCGCGCGGCGGGAAAGGGGGGGGTAAACGCGTGCAGCTGTACATACGTCGTAGGTCAGAGTTTGACCTTGACGAACCTTTGACCTTGACGAACCTTTGACGCGGAAGAATCGATTAAATCCTACTGTCGCGTCGATTCTCTATAGCTAATCATGTCGCTCACACGCGAGATGCGACTTACGAAGAATTAGTTCGATCTACGACGATGACGAAATGATAAAAAAAATCGACGCTTACGCTAGTAACGCTAATCCACGCTAATCTCGTGCTGCGATGGCACGCGCGGTCCAAGCGAATCCAATTTACTAAAACGCATTTCGGTAAATCCGCCCGCCGTTCGTGTTGCGTGCGTGCATCGCACGAAGTGGACCATTAGTCTTAGAATTGTTGGTGCTATTAGTACAAGGACGAGAGGGTGAGCTGCCATATACAACCAACGCGCTGTGAGCTGAATCGTCCTTAATCCATGAAACCTTAATCGATAAACTTAATAAAAATAATAATAAATTATATAAAAAATAAATATGTAAAAAATAAAAAATTATCCATAAACTTAATCGATTTGGTACGCACATAATATATACGTTATGTACACAACAATATTTACAGATATTTATAAATTTATAGATATATATATATATATATAGATATATATATATATCCTATATATGTACAGATATTTGTTCTACATTTATTATGCTGTGTAATGCCCGTTTCGGGCCCTCTCTAGGCGTATTATTACTATTATTTATATATATAACAATATATATTTATACAAAATATAAGACATTTTTATAAAACATTAAAATCTAAATAGAATATGGTGTCATAAATTTATTCCGTCGAGCGAGAGACGGCGTCTCTTCTCACTTAATAAAAATAAATAAATAAATAAATAAATAAAAAATTAAAATTAAACGTATATATATATATGTGCGTGCGGGCGTGCGTGTGTGTGTCGTGTGTGAATGCTGTATTATAGCTTCGTACGTCATGACGTAATATGCTCTGCGACAAATGTGCGCTCTTACACGCGTGAGGGAGGGCGTCACTTACAGAATTGCCGGGGGTGGGTGAGTGGGGGGGCGTCGACTGTACCCAACGTTTTTTTCTGGCGGGGTGGGTGGGGCGTCCGTGACCGTGACGTAGAGAATGGGGTCATTATTTATTCGGCCGTGTGCGGAGGAGAGCAACGAAAGGACGCCCGCAGTAAGACGACTAAATCCAGATGAAGCCAGATGAAGCCAGATGAAGCCAGATGAAGCCAAATCAAGCCAGCCTCGATTTCAGCGCTGGCACGCAGCGAAATACCGCTATCGTGAACACTCCCCTCCTCCTCCCCATCCCTCTCCTCCTCTCCCTTCCTTCTCCGGCTCAGCCGCGCTCTGGGTGGTTCCGATCGAACCTGACGAATATCCATAGCCTTTAGATCTTCAAAAGACTTTCACCGGCGTTTCTCCTTCCCGCGGCGTTGTGGGTCATCTCTCTTCCACCCTCCCGCTGGCTTTCCTTCTTCTCAGACGTATCCATTCACTTGCGGGCATCGGTGCGTCTGCGCTCCGTCGCAGAAATACAATATATGCGGTATAGCCCCGTGTTTGAGATCCGAGACAGATGGTAACGTGTTAATGCTATTCCCTCGAGGCGTAGAAGTTACCTTTCTCCGATCGAACAATTTCTTCTTTTTTTTCAATTTTTTTCTCGGGGAAAAAATAATAAATTTTCGTCGCAAGTAGATCCGCTACATATGCATCTTAGAGTTTTACTGTATCCCGGTGAGTAAACAACCGCCGCGCATGCGCAAAATTGGTAAAAATCGGAATTTTCCTGAACTATCCTCAAGGCACACGCGCGAGACTCACCCTGACTAATGCAGAAACTTCTAATAACAGAAGGCGGTTCTCATCGAAGCGTAAAAATCAATTTCGATAAGGCATTAGCGACAAAGATCATGTAGATTAGAACGACGCTGTGAGTACATACGGCCACGATCAACGCAAATCGCGGTGTGTACGTTGTAGCCTGTTGGTTACTGTGTGTGTGTGTGTGTGTGTGTGTGTGTGTGTGTGTGTGTGTGTGTGTGTGTGTGTG
>NW_014578754.1:24707-28473 GCF_000485595.1 Priapulus caudatus
GTTTCAATAAAATATAATGCTAAATAAAATAGGAAATCTATTTACTACCAAAGTCTTAATGTTTCTATATTCTCTTTCACCTATTATTGCCGACAATTTCCTGTAAATGCCGTCCAAATAACAAACGCTGGCGGCGGCCATTGCTCACGCTGAACACTGACACTTAAATATATAGTGCGTCAGTGTGTAATATATAGTGTGTCACTATATATATGTGTGTCAGTGTGCAGCGGCAGCAGCAATGGCGGCGGCGTGTGTTTACAGATGAGCATATGGACGGCATTTACAGAAAATTGTCGGCAATAATAGGTGAAAGAGAATATAGAAACATTAAGACTTTGGTAGTAAATAGATTTCCTATTTTATTTAGCATTATATTTTATTGAAACGCTCCAAGTGCCTGTGGCTTGGATAAATAAAAACAGGAGAAATAATTTTTCCGCGCTTCGCCCCTTGCGTAAACACATGTACAAGTCTCATTATTGACAATGTATTTCGTCTGAAAATGATGTCGAGAAAGTCGAAAAATCATTGCTAAAAGATGCTATTACGCGCGGGAACGAATCAACGAGTAATAAACATCCCGGAAAAACATACGAACAACAATTAAATACGAACGGATGGAACGATAGCTGAGCAAAATAACTATATGTGATAATTACACGTCTATACGCGATATAAACCTGAAATGCTTTCATCCAGATGTGGCCGTTAGGCGTCAGTCGGTCGTCATCGCGACGCCAAATCAACAGACGCCATATTGAAACGACATTTTTAGCAGCAATTACACACAAAGCGTAGTTCAAACGATTCGCGCAAAATATCGCGAAATGATTTCGCGCCGCGCGGATGTATCTTTATTTTTTTTGGAACGTCGCGCAAACACAAGGCTTTTTCTTGCGGACAGCTGCAAAACAGACGAGTGCTTTGACAGCTTTTTCGCGTTTTACGCGGGCCCAGCCGTAAACGTCAGTTTCATCTATAATTCACGCGGGTTTTTTATACAGCGTCTGCGAGTGAATCGTACGTAGTTCAGCAGCAGCAGCACTATAGGCCTATATAGCGATAAAATATTAACCGCCAAAGTTTGCATCGCGAGCGAGCAGCAAACGGCATGCACGGCGGCATACTGGTTTCTGCTTTCAATTGTGCGAACGGAGAGAAAGTGTCGTGTGTGTTTGTGTCGTGTGTGTGTGTGTGCGTGTGTGGTTGTGCTGTGTGGTACGTGTGTGTAGTGTGTGTGTGTGTGTGTGTGTGTGAGGGTGTGTGTATGTGTTGTGTGGTAGTGAGGGTAGTGTGTTATGTGTTGTGGATGTGTGTGTGTGTGTGTGTGTGGTGTGTAGTTGCGTGCGTGGTGGTGTGCGCGTGTTGTGTGTGTGTGTGTTGGGGGGGGTGTATGTGAGAGAGAGAGAGAGAGGTGGGGGGAAATGGTTACGAGCGCCTGTTTTTTTTCTTGGCTCGCGTTTTTTCTCTTGCCATTTTGTGTGCACGGTGAGGTTTAGCTTTATAGAGGCAGATATATATATATATATTATAGGTTCAGGAGATTATAACTTACAGAGACATGCGGTCACTTACGACGCGCGTGTCCTAACGCGGACATAACTCGACATCGGGTTGGAGATCGACCTTTCTCCTGCCGCGCGGCGCAGTGCATGGGATCGGGATTTGAGGAAGAAGCGGGTCGCATTCTTAGCAGTGTGAGAAGGGGAGACGAGGATATCTTAAGAGGACGACATCGGATGTATGAAGGGCGGGGATATCCTCGATTCTCGACTGGCGGTGTGTATGTGTGTGCGCGCGCTGTGTGTGCGTGTGTATTAGTGTGCTGTGAGAGAGAGGAGAGAGAGAGAGAGAGAGAGAGAGGCAGAGAGGCGAGAGGAGGGGAGAGAGAGAGAGCAAGAGAGAGAAGAGGAGATGAGAAGAGAGAGAGAGAGAGTGAGAAAGAGAGAGAGAGAGAGAGTGAGAGAGAGAGAGAGATAAAGAGAGAAAGACATAGGTGCAAAAACAGCTACAAAGTTAGAGACAGACAGAGAGTTAAAGCAGCGAGACAGAAATACAGATGAACAGAGTTACAGACAGACAGACAGACGGACGGACCCACAAACAGGCATCGAAGCAGGCGCTTTTGCACCGTAACCATCAGCAGTCCACACACATCCGACGATACACGCAATATCTCCGAGACTCATTTTTCTGGACTTCGGAATCATTTTCCTGGACATCTTGCCACTTTTCCCGGATGCGAGAGGCGTGTACGCATACAGCATTAAGATGGCGCACAACATTAAGATTCCTGGCAGATAGCGACGATTCGAGTTGGATTTTATCGAAACGCATATCAACGCCAAATTAAACATGGCGGGTGCGAGTATCGCGCCGGTGCTGCCACCATAGATTACCCGTCAGCCTATCTGTCATATCACGCCCGTGGAGTATAGAGTGGAGTATAGAGTGGAGGCCCGAGCGTGTCAACACAAAGCACCAGCCACCGCTTGTTTCTATTTAATTATAAGACATCGGCATATGAGCTTTGATAATTACCATATTGATTGAAATCTGAAATCTGTCTCGCACGACTAACACGACGTGCACGTGCATCGTAGCGAATTTTAATGAGTGCGAATAATAACTGATATAGTCAGTCAATCCGTGCGGATATTTTGATTATTATAGCAAGTTTTTTCGAACAACATTACGCGACAAGCACTTTGCATGCAAATACGCTGTACAGCTGAAATTGAATTTTTATCGGCTACAAGTGCGTAACGTTATGAAGAATAAATAATGAATAATTGATTTTCGTGCATAAATTAGATGTATATCTCTCCATGGTGGTGGGGAGTGGAGTCACGAGGTATTCGCGTTAGAATTTTTGTTTGTTTTTCAAATTCTATGTCACTGTGTAAACTCGCTAAGGCAGGCATATATACATGATGAACTACAATTCCATGACGGGCATACGTAATGATTTGTTTAAGATTTAACCGCGCGGGATTTATATATACCCCCCCACGAAACTTTCAGTAGAAGATTAAAACAAAATTCTCGGCTTTACTGTGAGCAAATAGCATGTGGACTTTGGAAAGTTTATCAGAAGCTGTGACTGAATGCGAATTCAGAACGGAAAGTGACGTCTAATGGCCGACGCCAGATGTCGCTGCGTTCGCGCGGGGATAAATCATGATTCGCAGAATGCCCAATCCATCAGACTCGACGGCGATTTGCGACTATTTGAATTCAGCAACGCCACAAATTGATCTGTCCCATATAGGGCATGTTGAGAAGTGCAACTTTTGGCATTTCCAACGAGCCGACGAGAGTGATGGAGAGCGGATTTTCAACATTTTTGCGATATTGTACGTCCGGGCATCTCTGATGCGATTTCGAGTCCGGCGCGTTGACTAGACGCGTGGTAACGGGATCTAGCGACAAATATCGACATGATGCCCTCGCAGGTTTCGCAGCTCCCTCTCCCCCCTCCTCTCTCTCTCTCTCTATCTCTCTCTCTCTCTCTCTCTCTCTCTCTCAGAGAGAGAGAAGAGAGAAAGAGAGAGAACGCAGAGAAGAGAGCACGAGCGAGAGAGAGAGAGAGACGGCGGAGATGGATAGAGAGAAAGAGAGAGAGAGAGAGAGCGAGAGAGAAAGAGAGAGAGAAGAGAGAAGAGGGTGGGGGAGAGGAAGATAGACAGAGAGAGAGAGAGAGAGAGAGAGAGAGATAGAGAGAGAGAGAGAGGGGGGGGGAGAGGGAGGTGAGAAAACTGCG
>NW_014578754.1:28483-31338 GCF_000485595.1 Priapulus caudatus
TTATAGTATATATATATATATATATATATCATATTATATATATAATATATATTTAGGAGAGAGAGGGAAGAGGAGAGAGTGAGAGAGAGAGAGGAATGAGAGAGGAGAGCGATGACGAGAAAGATGGCGCGAGCGAGCGAAAGAGACTACACAAAGGGAAGATAGAGATACCAGACGAGAGAGACAGGAGAGAGAGGGGAGACACACACACACACACACACACACACAGCACACACACACACCATACACAATCACACAGGAGACGGAGGAGAGAGAGAGAGAGAGCGATAGAGAGAGAGAGAGAGAAGCAGAGAGAGAGCCGAGAGACAAGAGAGACAGGAGAGCAAAGAAGAGAGAGAGAGAGTAGGGAGGAGAGACGCGAGAGAGAGAGAGACGAGAGAGGGTCTGACTGGAAAGAGAGATAGACGAGAGAGAGATGAGAAGGGGAGAGAGAGAGGGAGAGAGAGAAAGCGCTGCGACCAGTAGCAGAGAGAGAGAGAGGACGGGGGAGAGAGGAGCCTGCGAAAGACTCACCAGGCAAACCTGCAAGGGCATCCGAACCGCCGCGGTGCGGTGTCAATATTTTGTCCGCTTAAGATCTTGAGTAGTACGAACCGCGTCCACCGTCAACGCCCGCCGCGACTTCGAAATGCCGCATCAGAGAAGTGCCCGGAGTATACCAAATATCGCCAAAAAAAATGGTTGAAACAATCGGCTCTCCATCACTCTCGGGCGCTCGTTGAAAATGCCAAAAGTTGCACTTCGCAACATGCCCTATATGATCTCTTAACCGTTTAACGAAACCTGAAAGCCATTAATGCACGTTTATTTCCACTGAGTGCTTCGTTAGAGAAATCGCAGTGCCCCCCCGAAGTGGTGTCCTTGCGAGTGGCATTCTTTCTTAATTAGGTTACCAGCAATTTATCTGCGGCGAGAAACATTATAATTGCATTTAGAAACTACGCAGGTCAGAAACCTGTTGTAAAATTTGTTCTGGCACAACTAACGGAAGGTACGGGCGGTGTTTGTTCTCCCCCCCCCACCCCATCCCCTTTTCCTCGTCCGCTTCCGTGCGTGTGCGTTATCTTTAGACTCGCTGTTTCCCCGGAAATTCGCTCTCTTGAAGCGCAAGAATTTTTCGTTTTTTCGTGTCAAACATTCGCAGTCGCAACTTGAAGGTTAGTAACGATCGCACGCGCGAGTCAATCTCGATGTACTTAACTACAGCCTAATAGCGCCCTATAGTTAGCACGAAACACGTACAGGTAGAAGCACGTAGGTAGTGATCGCACACGGCGGGCAGTAGCTAACGCACTGAGGATTAGCTTCATATGAGAGAACCCCAATGACGCCGTAGCGATGTCGATACGGAAACACGATAGATGAAAATAATTCTGGTAGCTAAAGCCCGCCGCACACGCTGTGGAACTTGCTGCGCCACTTTCTACGTGTGGACTCAAGCAAGGTTCCGCGTGGCGCAGCAAGTTCCACAGCGAGTGCGGCTGGCGTTACAATTCACCGTATGTTGTATGTTTAGAACATGTCACACAGTGTTGAAGGTGTTGTTAGAAGGTGTTCAACAATACACAGTGTATTGTTGAAAGCTCATAGGTACCTACTACAATACACAGTGTATTGTTAGAAGGTGTTCAACAATACACAGTGTATTGTTGAAAGCTCGGTAACAATACACAGTGTGTTGTCGAATGCCTAAACATACAACATATACTGTGTATTGTTCGTTGCAAGAATTAATCGATAGAATAAACTGTCGAGCAAGTTGGTTTTAGCCGCTAATCGACGTTAAACATCGAGGAACGGGGTTTAAGTCCCCGAATCAAATTCAAATTTAAAGTCAAATCAAATTCAATTTTAAAAACTCTAGTTCAAAGTCCAATACAAGACCTTTGAATTGGTCAAATTCAGAGTTTTTGACCATGCAGTGATGCTAGAAGCAGCATCACATCGAGGTATGTTCAGTCGTTTGTATTAACACTGTTTGCCCGCTGCACGCGAACTCTTTAATGGTCAACGATTAATAGACGAATTATAGCGATTGTCATATTAATGCTAATCATCTGCTACATGTACCCGTGCTGAGATGCTTATAAGGTCGAGCGAACAAGCCGCAGCATGCACCAAGATGAGATTATTGGCAGCCGCCGCCGTTTCCAGTGCAGACTCTTTACAATGAAGCCACACGGCATTGTCACTGCATCGGTGTCGCTCCCGTAAACTCGTATGCGACTGCTAGCATACACGCATGAACGCCGACAGTCGATGTGAACGACCCCCGATGTAACTTGTTGAACGAATTATGACGAATTATTATTATGAATTATTACGAATTATGACGAGTTATTATTATGAATTATTGCGAACAATGACAAGTTATTATTATGAATTATTACGAATTATTACAAGTTGCTATTATGAATTATTACGAATTGTGACGAGTTATTAATATGAATTATTACGAACACAGATTATTTGTCATTATTCACCCCTGATAGTAAATATAATCACACACTTCGATAGTTGTATCAGCGCACTTGAGCGAGGGATGTATTGCAGTTAGAATACGCTTCGATTGTCGAATAATAACACTACGGTTTACAAAACAGATGCGTTCATTAATTTGGTTCAAGCCTTATAGCGGATATGTGTGTCAGTAATTTTGTTTGATACGATCGGATTGCTCTGTATAATGGCATGCAGCGTATGCGTGTTGCTACTACTATCCATCTTGTTGTTGGCCTGTGGTGAGGATGAAAACAGGGAAAATATACGAGAACCCCTTTTGTCACACAGTAACACGCACGCAAGCACACACACACACACACACACACACACAC
>NW_014578754.1:33608-36638 GCF_000485595.1 Priapulus caudatus
TCTCTCTCTCTCTCTCTCTCTCTCTCTCTCTCTCTCTCTCTCTCTCTCTCTCTCTCTCTCTCTCTCTCTCTCTCTCTCTATCTCTCTCTCTCTATTTCTCTCTCGCGCGCTCGCTCGCTCGCTCCATCTCTTTATCCCTCTCTCCCTCTCTCGCTCCCTCTCTCTCGCTCACTCTGTGTGTGTGTGAAGAGGGAGAATGTTTGCCTGTCTGTCTATCTGTCTGCGTGTGCGTGTGTGTCTGTGTGTGTGGGGGGGGAGGGGAGATATTTGCGTGCGTGCGTGTGTGCGTCTGAGTTCATGTAGATGTAGTGAGTAGCGAGGTATAGCAGCAAAGAATTTCCATGTATTATTCGTATTATCTTTCAGCCCCACGGAGCGACGCTAGCTTTTTGATAACCGCCGCTACGCGCGGCGATTGTACAAACGTGTTCGAAGCGGATCTTATTTGCAACACGCGCATATAACAACAACGCGATCACCGCGAACATATAAGCTAGCACATTAAAACTCACCGCGCGACAGAAATTATATACTGCTTTCTGCGAAAATCGCTCTCTGTTTTCCACCACACTCCCAGCGGCGATCTCTAGACAAAGCGACGAAAATATCAAACTAGTCGAGCGCGAAAGATAGAAAAAAACCGCCGCAACGTCTGCAAACATTGAGGCTTTGAAAGCAAAAAGAGCAGCAGCGCGGTAGATCGAGCAGTACTGCTGCTGCTGCTGCTGCTGCTGCTGCTGCTGCTGCTACTATTATTAATAATAATGTGTGCTCGCGTGAGAAATCAATGGCTAGCTCGTACCGCTCATACAATATCAAGTACCTGCAGAAGAGAAAACTCCAATAGCAATTTTCGCCCGACGAGCGTCGAAGCTCGAACAATAACACGACGGGTACCGCTCGCGCGAACAAGATAGAAAGTTACGCTTTTTAGCCGCGCCGCCTCGCTCGTGGCGGCCATCTTGATTTCCGTAATGGCGGGAGGCGAACCAATTTACGCGGATGGAATCAATCAAAAACGCCCACCCGACGCGGTGGTCACTGCTGAGCGAATGCTGAAGCTAACCCCGCGTGTGTCGCAGTGGGGTTTGCGCGGTACTGCCGCTGCGATAAAACTCGTCTCGAAAAAAAAAGAAATAAAACTCGACTATAGGCGACTAAAACTCGCTTACCATTTAACTGCTGCTGAGTGAGTCTAACGCGTACTAGGGAGAGAGAGAGAGAGAGAGAGAGAGAGAGAGAGAGAGAGAGAAGATAGAGAGAGCGAGAGAGCGAGAAAGAGAGAGAGAGAGAGAGAAGAGAGAGAGAGAGATTTGAGAGAGAGAGAGAGTAGAGCAGAGAAAGAGTTGAGTGAATAAGAGAGAGAGAAAAGATAAGTGGGGAGATTTATCTTCGAATGTCATTTCAACGATCGACGTAACGGAAATGAAAAGAACGAAAGTAAACTATTAACTTTTTTACGTGCCCTGTGAGATTCATTTTAGATGGAAAGCGTTATATTTAGTGGATGGCCGTGGCAATTTCTGTGATGTGAATTGCGGTCGCGGGGTCGAGAAACAAAGTAAAGTTTATTTCGTTCTTTTTCATTCGTTTCGTCGAGTGATGAATTCGAGTTAAATCTCATCCGATTTATTTTTTCTCTCTTTCTTCCCCCCCCCCATCTCTCTCATCTCTCTCCTCTCTCTCTCTCCTTTCTCTCTCTCTCTTCCGCGGAATCCTACTCTACCGTAGGTCAGTTCCCGCCACCGTCTCATAAACTATGCCTCATCCATCGCACCCCATTAGTGGAATGACTAATGACTAATGACTAATGACTAATGACTAAGACGCGAAATTAAAGATGCCGATCCCGATGCGACGACGATGCCGATCCGGCGACGGCCGAATCCCAGTTCCGATTCTAACGTGACGTGAGAAAATCGCACAGCCGATAGACATGAAAAAAAGCGTGCGGCTGTTTCTTTATGGCAGCGGCGGCAGGCAACGGCAACCGAGTGAAAGCGTAAGCAGCAGCAAGCCGGCAAGCGGCCAAGCAGCAGCAGCGGGGAACACGGGCAGCAGCAGCAAGCGGCAAACGCGCAGCCAGCAGCAGCGCGCAAAGCGGCAGCAGCCAGCAGCGGCAAAGCGGCAGCAACACAGCTGGCAACTATTAGGAATTCATGGCAGCAACCAAGCAAGCAGCAGCTGGCAAAGCGCAGCAGCAGCAGCAGCAAACTTTGTAGCAACATTAGCAGCAGTAATAGTAGCCACGGCAGTATAGTAGTAGACTCGGTATATATTCTTCGTATAGCACCAATTAGCCCAGGCAGCAGCAGCTCAGCACAGCAGCAGCAGCAGCAGCAGCAGCAGCATAATTCAGCAGTAGTCAGCAGCAGCATCGTAGCAGCAAGTAATAGCAGTAGCAGCAGCAGCAGCAGCAGCAGCATCAGTAAATAGCAGTAAGCCAGCAGCAGCAGTGGGTTAGCGCAGTAATCGCAGTAGCAGTAGCAGTAGTACTATCAGACCGGTCATGCAATGGAAAGTCAGTTTTAAATCAGGACAGCATTGCGCTTCTGATGCAGATAAGCAGTACCCTCTCTTTCGTCTTCATATACGTCCGCCTGCGCCAGCTTAAATGCATCACATAAGCATAACATTGCTTAATCCCATCGGTCATACGTACACACAGAAGGTTTAAGTCATGGGCCATAGCGTTTGACGTGTTGGGTCCGTGGTGTGCAGTAACTCAGAGCACCTACGCTTCAACTACGACCCTAGTTAAAACCTAGAGATTAACCTAGAGTGGTAAGAGTAGTAGAGATAACATTGTAAGTGTAGAATCCCGCTTACAAGATCCCTTGTAAGTGTAGATAGCACATGGTAAGTGTAGATAGATTATTGTAAGTGGAGATCCAACACGATAGGTGTAGACAGAACGTGGTGAGTATACCCAGATCATAGTAAGTGTATATAGAGCATAGTAAGTATCGATACAACGTGTGTGAACGCAGAGAAAACATGCAGCAGGACAAAGCTTGTATACAACGCTTG
>NW_014578754.1:36648-38211 GCF_000485595.1 Priapulus caudatus
CAGCAGCAGCAGCAGCAGCAGCAGCAGCAGCAGCAGCAGCAGCAGCAGCAGCAGCAGCAGCAGCAGCAGTAATAGCAGTAGCAGCAGCAGCAGTGGTAGCAGCAGTAATCGCAGTAGCAGTAGCAGTAGTACTATCACCGTCATGCATGGAAGTCAGTTTAAATCAGGCAGCATTGCGCTTCTGTGCAGATAAGCACGTAAGCCTCTCTTTCTCTCATATACGCCGCCTCGCCGCTTAAATGCACACATAAGATAACATTGCTTAATCCCATCGGTCTAACGTACACACAGAAGGTTAAGAGGGCCATGCGTTTGACGTGTTGGGCCGTGGTGTGCAGAACTCGGAGCACTACGCTTCAACTACGACCCTAGTAAACCTAGAGATAACATAGAGTGTAAGAGTAGTAGAGATAACATTGTAAGTGTAGAATCCCCTGTACAAGATCCCTTGTAAGTGTAGATAGATCATTGTAAGTGGAGATAGATCATTGTAAGTGGAGATCCAACACGATAGGTGTAGACAGAACGTGGTGAGTATACCCAGATCATAGTAAGTGTATATAGAGCATAGTAAGTATAGATAAAACGTGTGTGAACGCAGAGTTAACATGCAGCAGGACAAAGCTTGTATACAACGCTTCAGAAGTTAATAAAGACAAATTTGTCTTTATTAACATAAATTTGTCTTTATTAACTCCTGAACGCTTGTAAGTGCAAAGACAGCACCCAGTATAGAGAGCGCATCAATCGCCTCAGGCCGCACGCACGTCGACGTAGCTTAACGCGGATATTTCACACCGACGACAAAAGAAGCTTCGTGTTATTACGCAACCTGCGCTTAAAACTCGCAGGTCACTCTGCTTCCTCTTTTTCTTCCTCTTCTTCTTCTTCTTCTTCTTCTTCTTCTTCTTCTTCTTCCTCTTCTTCTTTTTTATTCTTGTAATTCTTCTTCTTTTTCCGTCTTCTTCGTTTTCTTATTTTTATTCTTTTTCGTCTTCCTCTTCTTCGTCTTTGTCTTTTTCTTCCTTTTCTTTTATTTCTTTTTCGGCTTCCTTTTCGGTTTTTTTCTTCTGCTTCTTTTTCTTCTCCTTCCTTTTTTTCTTCTTCCTCCCTTTTCTGCTTCTTCTTCTTTTTCTTCTTCTTCTTTTTCTTCTTCTTATTTTTATTTTTATTTTTCCTTAAGCTCTTCGTCTACCAAATCCAGACCGCCTTCATCATACACTAAAGATTCTGTCAAAGGTCGCGTGTAATACGCAGAGCCCCGAATGACCTTCTAGGAGGTCATCAGCCCAGAGTGTTATACATCCTCCCCGCTCTTTCTAAAAGGGAGAGCAAGCCACTTAACTCATTCGGGAAAGGGAGGCAGTGGGTGGGCGTAATGCAAGCGATCGTATTGTCGTGTCCATTCACAGTTACTCCTGCCTCTCTCTCTATATATACGTCCCGATCCACTGCCAGTTGTGTGTACGGACGCACCAGCGTCTAGCTCGCATGCACGCACGCACGCACGTACGCATGCACGCACGCACGCATGTACGCACGCATGCACGCACGCACGCATGT
>NW_014578754.1:46583-47267 GCF_000485595.1 Priapulus caudatus
CTTCTCCTCCCCATTTTCTCCCACTCTCTTACCCTTCCATCATTTAGTATACCCTTAACATCATATATACGCCAATTTTGGTGTTTTTACCACAAAACCCACAATTCTTTCACATATCTGCCCCACTACAGGGTAGGGCCGGATCAAAACAGCGGACATACCCCTTGGATGAATCAGGCTTACGCTTGCACCAAATTAACCAACGTACCGACGGAGAAAAAAAAACATTCAGGGTTTTAAGCATCGTTACATATTCGCCCAGCAGTAATACCCCCCATAACGAATGATAGGTAATATTGGTTTAGGTGGATATATATCCGAACTCGACTTCGTCCATCTTCATCTCTATGCGCTTTGATGTTTTTGGCCGCTGCGCATCGAATCGTGATCATGATGGCAGGCGGGAGACGTCGGTGACGGATGGACGCGCGTCGTTATGGTGACGTTTTTTGTGTTGAGGATAATCCGGGGGAGACATTTATGATCCGATTGCGCCAAGGACCGGAAAGCGTTTTGTTCAGTGGTTTTTACATTACATACGCGAGCGAAGAGAGAGAGAGAGAGAGAGAGGAGGGGAGATATACAAGCGAGAGACGAGAGAAGAGAAAGAGAGAAAGAGAGAGAGAGAGAGAGAGAGAAAGAGAGAGAGGAGCTGCGATATACGAGCGAGAGATAAGCTCGCAT
>NW_014578754.1:51020-51969 GCF_000485595.1 Priapulus caudatus
GAGACGAGAGAAGAGAGAGAGAGAGAGAGAGAGAGAGAGAGAGAGAGAGAGAGAGAGAGAGAGAGAGAAAGAGGAGCTGCGATATACAAGTGAGAGACGAGAGAAGAGAGAGAGAGAGAGAGACAGAGAGAAGCTAGCTGCGAGATACAAGGGACAGACGAGAGAAGAGAGATGAGAGAGAGAGAGAGAGAGAGGAGCTAGCTGCGATATACAAGCAAGAAACAAGAGAAGAGAGAGAGAGAAGCTGCGATATACAAGCGAGAGACGAGAGAAGAGAGAAAGAGAGAGAGAGAGAGAGAGAGAGAGAGAAAGAGAGAGAGGAGCTGCGATATACGAGCGAGAGATAAGCTCGCATCGCGGCGAAACGCGTCTGTGATTTATTACTGAGGACGAGACGAGATGGGCGGAAGCCATAAAACGCTTAGTGTCGCCAAGGCGACGTGAGTGTAGTGCGTGTGTAGCGTGGCGTGTGATAGAGAGAACACGCCTGCTGTTATTCGCGCACTAGTAACGTTAACATTCCTCATAATTACCTCCCCTCTCCCTCCTCTTCCTCCTCCTTCTCTTGCTCTACCTCCTCCTCCTGCTCCTCCTCTTCCTTTTCCTCCTCCTTCGTGTCCCTCCCCTCCCCTCTCCCTCTCTTCCCCTTCCTCTCTCCCTTCCTCTTCCCCCTTTGCCATTGCCTCCCCTCCCCTCCTCACTCCCTTCCCCTTCCTCTCTCCCTTCCTCTTCCCCCTTTGCCATTGCCTCCCCTCCCCTCCTCACTCCCTTCCCCTTCCTCTCTCCCTTCCTCTTCCCCCTTTGCCATTGCCTCCCCTCCCCTCCTCACTCCCATATCTCTTTCCCCCTTTCTTCTCCTCTCCATTTTCTCCCACTCTCTTACCCTTCCTCTTTCCCCCTCTAGCAGCTAACAACGTAGCCGTTGTCAATCGTCAGAAAATATAGTGGA
>NW_014578754.1:53163-59842 GCF_000485595.1 Priapulus caudatus
AATGCAATACAATACAATACAATACAATACAATACAATACAATACGATACATTACAATACAATAACAGCAATACAATGGCGATCACGCGTGTATTACTGAATACTGACACTGATACGACGGCACAGCCCAGAAGCATCAACGCTTCTCCAAGAAACCGTCATGCGCACGCATTGCAAGACCGTGTGTACATGCGTTATTGCACGAACGTGAATATTTACAAGCATGTGTGTCAGGGGTTAATAATGACAACGTTTTTGTCAACATGACACAAATATGCCACAAAAATTACAAAAATGTGTCAATATTAACCCCCTGATGTGTGTCTATAGATATTGGAATGTCGCATCCGTATCCGGCCACCACTCTGCATCGTCAAAGCAACATCCGGGTGCGTCGTCGATTCGGACGCATTGTTAATAAACCACGTAGGGGCGCGGCAGCGCGAAATCCGTCGGCAGCGAAAAGCGACACCTACCGGGCGCCTGGGGAAAACGAATCCCGTGA
This sequence comes from Priapulus caudatus, assembly GCF_000485595.1. Lineage (NCBI taxonomy): Eukaryota > Metazoa > Priapulida > Priapulimorpha > Priapulimorphida > Priapulidae > Priapulus > Priapulus caudatus. Next base: position 53,669 of record NW_014578754.1, read on the forward strand.
AATACGGAACGTGTGTTTTTCATTGGGTTGATGCGTTAACTTTCCTGTGCGGTTTTTTCTGCGGATAGGCCTATCGAGGTAGGGAGTCTGAAGCGTGAGTGGCGAGTGCTGACCATTGCAAATGTCAAGCGTGCGGCTTCGAGCCATGTGCAGTATTGTGTGGAAGGCAAGCGTAACCTTTTCTCCGCATTTGGAGGACGTGCTTATAGCAGGCTGTGTGTGCGTGTGTGCGAGCGTGTGTATGTGTGTGTGTGTGTGCGCGCGTGTGTGTGTGTGCGTGTGTGTGTGTGTGTGTGTGTGTGTGTGTGTGTGTGTGTGAGTGCGCGCGCGCGCGTGTGTGCATGTTCCTAGCTATGCATGATAAAGACGAACGATGCGGTGATATTGAGGACGTAAACTGTGCATGACTGCGTCGCTCCTGCCGTAGCAGACGCAACGACGTTGTTATGGAGACTATAGGTTTGTTATTTCAGTCTGTCGGTCGGTCGGTCAATCAGTCAGTCACTCACAGTTCATGGGATTACCCTCATTCAGTTAACATCAACCTTATCCATTACACAATCCGTTTAACTAATAACTCACTTATCGGATTGGTTGTGTGTTGCGTTGTCAGACGTTGTTGTGTAATGGGAATATTCTACTAACCACTATCAAACATAGAAATTCCCACCTGCTCAACAACAACAACAAATAAGATAAGCTTAACTATGGTTGTAGTCCAGCTAATCGTTATAGAAGCCCTACACCACACAATGACGGCTCCATGCTTACCCAACATCATCAATCACATTATAGAGTTATAGGGATATAGAAACAAGATATAGAGCTATAGAGGAGATGTGCCCACAAAGAAATCCCCGCGTCGGGCGGATGGAGTAGACCGCCGGAAAGTAGTTACCGTAAAACGACCGTAATGTTTTACATGGCGCCACAGTCGTTCACAGACGACAGAGACGCAGCTATTGTCGGCATGCACGTTGATGGGAAAGCATGATCGCGTGAGTGTTAACCGGGAGAACATAACAGAAGTCATGTTTGTGTTCGTTTGATGTAATAGCAAGGGAATTGCCAAACCCGCTCTCTCTTAAACTAAAACTGAAATACATCAATGATAATAAATCATTGTGAAGTGTGCATGCCAGGTTCACCGAGTGATTTGCCACAATGCAATACAATACAAAACAATACAATACAATACAATACAATACAATACAATGCAATGCAATACAATAAACACATACAATACAATACAATTACCAACTACAATACAATACATACAATACAATCAATACAATAAATACAATTACAATACAATACAATTACAATTGCCAATGCCATGCAATGCAATACAATACAATACAATACAATACAACTACAATACATACATGCAATACAAAACCAATACAATACAATCATACAATACAAATTACGATACCATTACAATACATAACAGCAGATACAATGGCGACTCACGCGTGTATTTATCTGATACTGACACTGCATTCGACGGCACAGCCCCGAGCAGTTCAACGCTTCTCCAACGAAACCGTCATGCGCATCGCCATTGCGAAGACCGTGTGTATACATGCGCGTTATTGCCCGACTGTGAATATTTCAGCGGCATTGTGTGTCAGGGGTTAATTCATGACAAAGTCTTTGTCAACATGACACAAATCTGTGCAAAATGACAAAAATGTGCTCATATTAACCGCCTGATGTGCGCCGCTGTTTGGCGTATAGATTTTGAAATGTCATCCGTATCCGGCCCCACTCCGCATCCGTCAAAGACAACATCCGGCTTGTGCGTCGTCGATTCCGACGCATTGGGTAAATCACGTAGGGGGCGCGCGCAGACACCGAAATCCGTCGGCGCAGCGAAAAGCCGCACCTACGGGCGCCTGCGGGCGAAACGAATCCCGTGAAATCGGCGTGTGTTTGCATTGGGGTTGATGGTTACTTTCCTGTGCGGTTTTTCTGCGGGTGGCCTATCGAGGTAGGGAGTCGGTAGCGTGCGTGGGCGAGTGCTGACCATTGGCAAATGTCAGCGTGCCGGCTGCGAGCCCATTGTGCGGTAATTGTGTGTGGAAGGCCAGCGTAACCCTTTTCTCCGCATTTGGAGGACGCTGCTTCCATAGCAGGCTGCGCCATGTGGCGTGTCGGTGCGAGCTGTATATTAATATATATACACGCTCGCACACACGCCACCACACAGACGCTGCTATGGATATATATATATGAGTATGTAGTGTGTGTGGTGTGGTGTGTGTGCTGTGTGTGTGCTGTTGCTGGTGTGTGCCGTGTGTATGATGAGTGTGTGTGTGCATGTGGCACTGTTGTGTGTGCCTGTATCGTGTGTGTGTGTGTGTTGTGTGTTTTTTGTGCGTGCTCCTGTGTGTGTCGTGCGCGTGTCTGTTGTGTGCGTGTGTATGAGGAGACGAGAGAGAGAGAGAGAGAGTGCTGTGTGTGTTGTGTGTGTGCGTGTGTGCTGTGTGTGTGTGTGTGTGTGTGTGTGTGTATGTGTGGTGGTGGTGTGTGAGTGTGTGTGTCTCCTTGTGCTGTGTTGTGTGTCGTATGTGTGGGTGTGTGTGTGTGTGATATGCTGTCGTGTGGTGTGTGTGTAGTGTGTGTGTGTGTGTTGTGGCTGTGTGTGTGTGTGCGGAGTGTGTGTGTGCTGTGCTGTGTGTGAGTGTACCGTAGGAGAAGAGGTGCCATCGCAAACAAGCGACCGGCATGCAGTATCGAACCTTTTCTCCGCATATGGGAGATGATATGGACGTGCACGTACTTGCAGCGCTGTGTGCGTATACGTGTTGAGCGTGCCGTGTTGCCGGTGTGTCTGTGCTGTAGCGCGAGTGCGCATGTTGTATGCGTGCGCGTGTGTGGCGGGTGCCCGTCACGGTGTGGGTGGTGACGTGCTTTGTGCGCTGTTGGCGTGCGTGCATGCATGTTGTGTGCGCGCACCATGCGCAATGAGCGTTTACCAGAATATGGCAGAAAACCACCTGTCCCGCATTATCGTGAATATTTAGATCATATTCCGTTCCTAGATTTCCAATTATGAGAAATCGGCCGAGACTGTGGCGGGCGCCCTGTCACCGGCAGCGCAGCGTCGCTGGCGGGCTTGAGCACCTCACGGCTATTTCACGCATTTTTTAAAACAACGAGAGGTGTGGTAAGGTAGGAGAGGAGGAGTGAGGAGGCAGTAAGCAAGAAAAAAAAAAACAAACAAACGGTTGGTCAAGCATGAGGAGTAAGGAGGGAGGAGGCAGGGGTAGGAAGCAGGCAGAAGCAGGAGGAGGAGGAGGCAGGCAGGCGTAGGTTATGGAGGAAGGAGAAACTGAGGCGGGCGAAAAAGAAGAGCGGTAGGAGGAGTAAGGCAGAAGGAGCGGACGAGAGGCGAAGTATATTAATATTAGTTGGTAGCCGCCAAACTCTTTTGTAGCGACAATAAAGTTACATGTTCATTATAGCTATTACATTTGCGTCCTGGGATGTGTCAGTCGCCATCGCTGTGAGGGCTGGGCTGGCCGCTGTAGTAAACACAGGCATCCCTCATTAACATCGAGACTTGTCATGTTACTGTTACGCTGTGTATCCATCTGAGTGATTTCTGCCTTGAGATAGATTTAGGCGGGAATCTTTTTGCCTCTACGCTGTAAAGTCCGGTCCGCACTGAATGCCAGATTACACATGAAATTTAGTATTATGCTTCTCTGCCATTCTTGATATCTCTTGTGCGATATATTAAGAAATCTTCTTCACCTTCAACGCTGCGAGATCTGTGGCCAATCGAATACAGAAAAAATAATAACTTAAAAACATATGAAATAACACCGTAAATAATTGTTGTATTTAATTCTCGATTTTACTGTATGCTTTTTATTTTTTTTCTTATGCTTTTGTTTCAGTTTTTTCTTGCTGGCGTTCGTCGCGAATTCGTTAAAGACAATTCGCAGATAACAATCTCAGTGACGCCACACCCCGTCGCATTGGCCGGACATTAGCAGGCGTGACCGGCGCGGTGCTCGTCGCCTCTAATAGAATTTGTCGCTCTCGTCGCTTATAACTCGCGCCTTGCTTCCAGACTCGTGTCGCGGCATTTTCATTTAGAAAACAAAACCCATCCACGCGATAATAGTGGATGGATTCGCTTTCGGAGTAGCAACGAATGCGGCGATGGCTGGTGAAGCAGGTGCGGGCGGTGAGGCAGGCTGGCGTGAACATAATAAACGCGTCGCGTGTGTCGTTTACGGGAGCTGGCGAGCGGGTCGGCACCGCTAATCACGCTGTGACGGTACGCACACCACGCCGGACAGACTCGCCGAGTCTGTGTCGCCAGCAGTGCGGGCCGGACGTAGCACGCCTATAATACACGATGTATAGCCACTCGGTTACGCTGTATACGAGGCTATTTAGCCGCGTGGCCACCGGAGCGAACGACCGTGTCGAACACGACCCGCTGATCAAATGCGTCCCGGCGCAAGCGTTCGCACGGACATTTTTCTCGCCGTACGACACGACTCGTGTCACCTTTCGCACGCGGTAGTTGCATGCTCGTCCTGCAGATTGGTGAAACTGTTCTGCCGCGACGGTCGTGACGCGCACGCGCCACATCGCCGTGGTCAAAACTAGTACGGCCGAGTAGACGTCGCCAGTGTCGAGAAGCCAGAGGTTACACGAGTTGCTGTGCATTGATTGTTAATTAGCATTGTTTCGCTTGATGTGTTCGCTTGGGACGCATTGTTTTTTTCTTACAACTCGCAGCTTCGGCAGCTGCGCAGGCATGTCCAATACTGATCGCATCAAACGTCGTCGTACATTGTACAAGCGAATGCGTGGCGGCTTGTGTACATGCTAGAATTTACAAGGATGTGTGCGTGTGTTCATGTAGATGCTACATGCCGAAACGTTACGTGTGTACATATACAATGCGAGCGTACGTGTGGTCATGTAACAGCGAAGCGCTGACTGTGGTTGTATCATGCTAGATATCACAGCGAGCGCTGAGTCGTGCTACATGTTAGATATACAGCGACCAGTGACATGTGTACATTGTACAATCGGGCGTTGCGTGTGTACATGTAGATATACAACGCGACGCGTGTGTCGTGTTTTTTTCTATGTACAAGGCGAGTGTGCGGCGGTACATGTACAAGCGAGTTGATGCTACATGTGGACATATACAAGCGCCGGCCTACGTGTGTACAATGTAGATATACAGCAGCGTACCGTGTCTAGATGTAGACTATACCAATCGAGCGTGAGCCCCCGGCCCCAGTGTGTACATGCTACAAGCCGAGGTCGTGCCTTGCTGTACATGTACAACGAGGATGTGTAAATGTAGATATACAAGCGGCGCGTTGCGTGCTGTCACATGCTAGATATATCCAATCGCAGCGGTACGTGTCTAGATGTAGATTACAGATCGAGCGGATGACGTGTGTAATGTACCAACGCGTGTGCGCTGCGTGATGTACATAGTACAAGGCGGAGGTTGCTGGGCGTGTACGATGTCAAGCGGAAGGCGCTTCGTGATGTACATGTACAAGCTGGGCGTGCGTGATGTAATGTCAAGCGGGCGTACGTGTGTACATACTACAAGCGGACGTGCGCTGTGCTACATGCTGCTAACCGCGAGGCCGTTTAGTGTGTACATGTACAAGCGGCGTTGCGTGTGGTACATGGGGTAAGATATTAAGACGCAGGCGTGCGCTGTGTACATGTAGACTTTACCAAGCCGATAACGCCCCCAGTTGGCATCACTTCCAATTTCGCCTACACCCATTTCGCTACGTCCATTTCGCCATACACCCATTTCGCCTACCGTCCATTTCGTCTACTCTTCAACTCCGCCAATATTCATTCCCATTCTCTGGCCTAGATGACCTTCCCAGCTGCCTTCGCCGCTTCTCTACTCTAAAGCAAATACATGTAATATAATATAATAGTATCAAGTTGTTTCATCTTAGTGCCGTGTTACCTATGTGCTGCTAGTCTATGTTATATGCCAATCAAACCATATTTATATTATTTATTAAATTGCATCTCATTGTACGTGAAGCACAGACCGGTGGATGGGGTGGGAGCGTAGCGACGAAAGGACAATCCCCCCGGATCGGCGGATTAGATTTTTTGAGCGAGACAATTGGTTCTGCGTAGGCGCAAATGAAACAA
>NW_014578754.1:59867-67253 GCF_000485595.1 Priapulus caudatus
CATCTGGGAGCGCGAGGCAGCTAGAGAGGAAGATTAGCAAACTGATGAGAGAGAGAGACAGAAGACAGAGCAGGAGAAATAAGGAGGGGCAGGGAGAGAGAGATGAAGGAGAGAGAGAAGAGGGACGATGAGGAGGAGGAGAGACGATAGATTACGAGATGAGAGAGAGGATTCGAGAGAGAGAAGAGAGCGAGAAGAGAGAGGAGAGGAGAGAGAGAGAAGGTACGAGAAGGAGAGCGAGAAAGAAAGAGAGAGAGAGAGAGAGCGACGAGAGGAGAGGAGGAAGAGGAGATGATCGGGAGACGAGAGAGAGAGAGGAGAAGAGCAGAGAGGAGAAGAGAGGAGAAAGAGAGCAGGGGAAAGAGAGAGAGAGAGAGAGCGGCGACGAGAGAGAGAGCTGAGAGAAAGAGCATCCGATCTGAGGGACGAGACTATGAAGCACGAGACGGACGGCGAGGGAGAGAGCAGGGGAGAGATAAGGGGGCGGATGTGAGCTGGAGCGAGGAAAGCGGAGGCGAGTAATGGAGCGAGGAAAGGAGGGAAAGAGAGACGAGAGACGGGAGGCGAGGGAGGAGAGAGAAGAGAGATGGAGAGAGAAAGATCACGAAGAAGAGAGAGAGAGAAGACGAACGACTTAGAGAGAGGAGAGAGAGAAAGAAACGAGAAAGAGAGCGAGAGAGAGAGAGAGCAAAGAGAGCGAGAAAAGAGAGAGAGAGAGAGAGGAAGAGAGAGAGAGACGCGCGCGCGCGCGTGTCAGTCGGCATAGCTTTAAGGATGGATAGTTTGCCAGCGTCCTCGCTGCAGGCCGATTCATATATACTTGATTGTTATTATGCTAGCTTATTCGAAATGCGCTCCCGCGATTCTGATATTAATTTCATCGTTCATTGTGGCAGCGATTTGTCGCTAGATAATGATACATCGGTACTCGTCGTATCGCGCCTCGCACACGCACGCACGACGCACCACACACACGCACGCACGCACACGCACACGCACACGCCAGCACACCGCACAAGCACCGCACACGCACAAATGCTGTACGGATCGAGTGTATGGTAAAACGACGTAATCGATCGAGTCGCAATTCAATGCTTTATGATTTAAGCAACGCCGAACATATATAATATATATATATATACACTATATGCGCCGGGTTCTGCAGCAGCACGTATCATTCGCCATCTGCTTCGTGGCTGCTCCTTTAGAAAATGAATCAAGTTTAGTGTTTCTGCATGCGCAGCAAAAGATCTAGTGCGGAACGTCTTACAGGAAATCTTTGTCACGCCGCCGCGCGACGAAATTTGTTTTTTCCCCACTTCAGTCCGGACCACCAGCAATCAAGAGGCACTCCATTCACTCGACTTTCTCGAAGCCAACAATGGTAAAATGAATTACCACTAGGGCCCTATCCCTAACCTACCCTAACCCTAACCTAAACCGTACCCGAACCATAACACTAACTATAATCCAAACATATATATACGAACCCTATGATTTCTACAAAACACTATCTAGGGCAGGTGGGTCCGGAAACTCAAAGTGGGAGAAGAAAAAAATTCGCCGCGGAGACCTTGGCCGGGGCTTCAGAAGGAAGGATATCTGCGGAGAGGAGGATATCTGGCGTGGAGAGGAAGACTTCTGCGTAGAGGCAGGATCATCTGCCTAGGAGAGGCAGGGTATCTGCGCGGGAGGAGGAGGGATATCTGCAGTGAGGAGGAAGCATATCTGCGTGGAGGAGATATCCTGCGTGAGAGGAGGAGGAGGAGTGGGGACTTTACCGAGGGAGGATATCTGCGTCGAGAGGAGGATATCCTGCGTGAGAGGAGGTATCTGCGTGAGAGGAAGATATCTGCGTGAGAGGGAATACTCTGTCGTGAGAGGAGATATCTGCGCTGAAGCAGAGGGAGGATGAGGGTGGATAACTTTTAGAGGAGGGAGATTATCTGCGACGTGAGAGGCAGGACTATCTGCGTGAGAGGAGATCATCTGCGTGAGAGGAGGATATCTGATAAACGTGAGAGCGAGGATATCTGCGGTGAGAGGGCTATCCTGCGTGCAGAGGGACGGCATATTTGCGTGAGGGAGGATATCTGCGTGAGAGCGAGAATTATCTGGCTGTGAGATGGAGATGATCTGCGTGAGAGGAGGAGGATGGAGGGTGTGAGACTTTAGGAGAGGCAGGATATTGCAGTTGAGAGGGAGGATATCTGCGTCGAGAGGAAGACTATTCTGCGTGAGAGGGAGGATATCTTGCCGTGAGCAGGAGGATATCTGCGTGAGAGGAGCATATCTGCGTTGAGGGAGGCATATCTGCAGTGCAGAGAGAGAAATATCTTACCGTGAGAGCGAGAATTATCATGCGTGGAGAGGAGCATATCTGCGTGGAGAGGGCAGGATATCTGCGTGGAGAGCGAGCTCATATTGCGTGAGAGGCAGGATATCTGCGTGATGAAGGAGGAATATCTGCGTGAGAGGTGGAGATATCTGGTAGCCAGTGAGAGCAGGATAATCTGCGTGAGAGGAGAATTTATCTGAGTGAGAGGAGGATATCTGCGTGAGATGAGGAGGCGGAGGAAGAGGAGAGATATCTGCCGTTGAGAGGAGCGAGGAGGAGGGTGGAGAACTTAGAGGAGGAGGATATCTGCGTGAGGGAGGATGTTTTCTCTGCGTGAGAGGAAACATATCTGCGTGGAGAGGAGGAAAGGAGAGAGGGTGGAGACACTTTAGAGAGGAGGATATCTTGGTGGAGCGAGGAGGAGTGTTGTGAGGGTGGAGAACTTTAGAGAGCGAGGATTATCTGCGTGAGAGAGGAGGAGAGAGTTGTGAGAACTTTAGAGGGAGATATCTGCGTGAGAGGAGGAGGCGGAGGAGGGTGCGAAGAACCTTTTAGAGAGGAGATATCTGCGTGAGAGGAGCGAGGCAGGAGTGGTGTTGGCGAACTCTTCGAGAGGAGGATATCTGCGTGAGAGGAGGAGGAGGAGGTGGAGAACTTTAGAGAGGCAGGGATTATCTGCGCTGAGAGAGAGAGGAGGAGGGTTGGCTTTAGAAGAGGAGGATATCTGCGTGAGAGCGGGATATCTGCGTGAGCATGAAGATGACTGCGTGAGAGGAGGAGTGAGCGAGGTGTCGGAGAACTTCTTTAGAGAGGAGGATATCTGCGTGGAGGGAGGAGGAGCGGTGGAGAACTTTAGCGAGGAGAGGATATCTGCGTGAGGGAGGAGGAGGCGCGTGGGAACTTTAGAGAAGGCAGAGATATTCTGCGTGAGAGCGAAGGAGAGAGTGAGGTGGAGAACTTGGAGGAGGAGGCATATCTGCCGTGAGAGAAGGAGGAGATTGAGAGGCTGCGAGAACTTTAGAGAGAAGATTCTGCGTGATGAGGAGAAAGTCTGCGTGAGTGAGAGGAGGAGGAGAAGGGTGGAGGGAGGGTTCGAAACTTGTTTCGACTAGTACGTGGACTGCTCCCGCCACCACGCACGCACACACGTTTGCACGCACACACGTACGCACGCACACACGCACACACGCGCACTCGCACGCGCGAATGCACGCATGTACGCATGTACGCACGCACGCACACACGCACGCACGCACGCGCACTCGCACGCGCGAATGCACGCATTTACGCACCCTTACACGCAGGCACGCACACACGCATGCACGCATGCACGAACCCTTCACACATGTAAAATGTATTCTATGTATGTGCGCATAATTTTGTGACTCGATGTATCCAGTAATCTCTGTGTCACAAGCACACATAACGAGCTCAACTTTTCTACTCGATCATTTTAATCAAGCGCTTTTAATTTGGAAAATTAACATGGTCCGATTAATTTTCGTGAGTTCGCGAGTGGAATTTTACGGCTGATGACTCACACTATCATGACTGAAAGGCAAGATATCGCAGAACGATTGCCTAATTTTTCTCCCCCTAATTCGTTAACGCTTGACGTGTGGGCGATCTCTAATGATCCACACAGATCCCACTACGATCTTAATGGAGAATACTCAGCAGCGGTAATCAGAATCAGAAGAGGAAAAAACGCAGAGCCAAGTATAATTACGTTTGCGAGAATTCGTAACAAATTCGTCAAACGCAATTCGCCATTGAACAGTCATTAGCCTAAACGAGTTTCAGACGACAGTGACATGTCAACGTTGATTAACGAAACATGACATTCACGATATAAACGTCACGAGTGTACGTGTGATAATTGATGCAATTAATACATGTTTAATGAACATGTGCAATTATTCATGTTGGAATTCATTCATTTCGCGGTACACGATTGAAGTCACATATTATACGTGTGCGAACGTTGATTGCCGATAAGTTAAGTAGAGTAGCGAGAGTTGTGTACTGCTAATGACGAGATTGCTCATGCATTTTAAAGGTCTACGTTGAAAACGTGATTAAAGCTTGTGTGTGTGTGTGTGTGTGTGTGTGTGTGTGTGTGTGTGTGTGTGTGTGTGTGAGTGTACGTAGGAGAAGAGTGCATGCAAAAAGCGACCGGATGCGTTGAACCTTTTCTCCGCATATGAGAGATGATATGACGTGCGTACTTGCAGCGTGTGTGCGTATACGTGTGAGCGTGCGTGCTTGCGTGTGTGTGCGTGCGCGAGTGCGCATGTGTATGCGTGCGCGTGTGTGCGGGTGCCCGTCCATGTGTGGGCGTGTTTGTGCGTGTTGGCGTGCGTGCATGCATGTGTGTGCGCGCACATGCGCATGAGCGTACAGCAATATGGCAGAAACCACACTGCCGCATTATCGTTGAATATTGATCATATTCCGTCCTGATTCAATTATGAGAAAATGGCCGAGGCTGTGGCGGGCGCCCTGTCACCGGCAGAGGTCGCTGGGGAGCTTGAGACCTCACGGGCTATTTCACGCATTTTAACAACGAGAGGTGGGTAAGGTAGGAGAGGAGGAGGAGGAGGAGTAAGGTGAAGATGAGGAGTAAGGAGGAGGAGGAGGAAGAGGAAGAGGAGAAGCAGGAGGAGGAGGAGGAGGAGGAGTAAGAGTAGAAGGAAGGAGATGAGGCGGAGGAAAAAGAAGAGCGGTAGGAGGAGTAAGAGAAGGAGGGAGAGCGAAATATATTAATTTAGTTGGAGCCGCAAACTTTGTGTAGACAATAAATTACAGTTCATATAGCATACATTTGTCGTCCGTGTGTGTAGTCGCATCGCTGTGAGAAGATGGGCTGCACGCCGTAGTAAACACAGCATCCCTCATTAACATCGAGACTTGTCTGTTACTGTTACGCTGTGTTCCATCTGGTAGATTTCTGCTGGGATAGATTTAGGCGAATCTTTTCGCCTCTACGCTATAAAGTCGGTCCCAACTGAATGCAGATTACACGTAAAAATATAGTATTATGCTGTCTGCCTTCTGATATCTCTGGTGCAGATATATATACAGAAATCTTTTCACCTCAACGCTGGAGTCTGTGACCATCGAATACAGAAAAAAAAAATAATTAAAAAAAATATAAATAACACGTAAGAAATAGTTGTATTTAATTCTCAATTTGTTCTGTATGTTTTTATTTTTTATTATGCTTTGTTTCAGTTTTTTGTGGAGTTCAGAATTTGCCGAAGACAATTCGCAGATGACAATTCGTGACGCACGACCCGTCGCATTGCCGGCATTAGCAGGCGTGCGGCGCGGTCCTCGTCGCCTCTAATAGAATTTGTCGCTCGTCGCTTATAACTCGCCGCATTGTTCAGACTCGTGTCGCGGCATTTTCATTAGAAAAAAACCCATCCACGCGATGATGTGGATGGATTCTGCTTTTGGGGGTAGCAACGATGCGGCGATGGTGGTGAAGGAGGATGCGGGCGGCGGGAGGCTGGCCTGAACATAATAAACGCGTGCGTGTGTCGTTACGGGGCTGGCGACGCGTCGGCACGCTAATCACGTGTGACGTGACGCGCCACCACGCCGACAGACTCGCCCGACGTCTGTGTCGCAGCAGTGCGGGGGACGTAGCACGCTATAATACACGATGTATAGCGACTGTATACGCTGTATAACGAGCTATAAGCCGCGTTCACACGGAGCGAAACGACCCGGGTCGAACACGACCCGTGTCAAATGCGTCCCGGGCCAAGCGTTCACACGGACATTTTCTCGGTACGAAAACGACTCGTGTCATTTCGACACCGGGTCGTTGCATGCTCGTCCATGCAGAGTGGGTGCAAATTTTTTGCCGCGACGGTGTGAACGCGCACCGGCACACGACCCGGGTCAGAACTAGTACGGCGGTAGACGTCGCCAGTGTCGAGAGCCAGAGTTTACACAGAGTTGCTGTGCATTGATTGTTAATTAGCATTGTTCGCTTGATTGTTCGCTTGGACGCATTGTTTTTTTTTTCAACTCGCAGCTCGCAGCTCGAGGCATGTCATCTGGGAGCGCGAGGCAGCTAGAGAGGAAGATTAGCAAACTGATGAGAGAGAGAGACAGAAGACAGAGCAGGAGAAATAAGGAGGGGCAGGGAGAGAGAGATGAAGGAGAGAGAGAAGAGGGACGATGAGGAGGAGGAGAGACGATAGATTACGAGATGAGAGAGAGGATTCGAGAGAGAGAAGAGAGCGAGAAGAGAGAGGAGAGGAGAGAGAGAGAAGGTACGAGAAGGAGAGCGAGAAAGAAAGAGAGAGAGAGAGAGAGCGACGAGAGGAGAGGAGGAAGAGGAGATGATCGGGAGACGAGAGAGAGAGAGGAGAAGAGCAGAGAGGAGAAGAGAGGAGAAAGAGAGCAGGGGAAAGAGAGAGAGAGAGAGAGCGGCGACGAGAGAGAGAGCTGAGAGAAAGAGCATCCGATCTGAGGGACGAGACTATGAAGCACGAGACGGACGGCGAGGGAGAGAGCAGGGGAGAGATAAGGGGGCGGATGTGAGCTGGAGCGAGGAAAGCGGAGGCGAGTAATGGAGCGAGGAAAGGAGGGAAAGAGAGACGAGAGACGGGAGGCGAGGGAGGAGAGAGAAGAGAGATGGAGAGAGAAAGATCACGAAGAAGAGAGAGAGAGAAGACGAACGACTTAGAGAGAGGAGAGAGAGAAAGAAACGAGAAAGAGAGCGAGAGAGAGAGAGAGCAAAGAGAGCGAGAAAAGAGAGAGAGAGAGAGAGGAAGAGAGAGAGAGACGCGCGCGCGCGCGTGTCAGTCGGCATAGCTTTAAGGATGGATAGTTTGCCAGCGTCCTCGCTGCAGGCCGATTCATATATACTTGATTGTTATTATGCTAGCTTATTCGAAATGCGCTCCCGCGATTCTGATATTAATTTCATCGTTCATTGTGGCAGCGATTTGTCGCTAGATAATGATACATCGGTACTCGTCGTATCGCGCCTCGCACACGCACGCACGACGCACCACACACACGCACGC
>NW_014578754.1:67872-71319 GCF_000485595.1 Priapulus caudatus
CCAATACTGATCGCATCAAACGTCGTCGTACATTGTACAAGCGAATGCGTGGCGGCTTGTGTACATGCTAGAATTTACAAGGATGTGTGCGTGTGTTCATGTAGATGCTACATGCCGAAACGTTACGTGTGTACATATACAATGCGAGCGTACGTGTGGTCATGTAACAGCGAAGCGCTGACTGTGGTTGTATCATGCTAGATATCACAGCGAGCGCTGAGTCGTGCTACATGTTAGATATACAGCGACCAGTGACATGTGTACATTGTACAATCGGGCGTTGCGTGTGTACATGTAGATATACAACGCGACGCGTGTGTCGTGTTTTTTTCTATGTACAAGGCGAGTGTGCGGCGGTACATGTACAAGCGAGTTGATGCTACATGTGGACATATACAAGCGCCGGCCTACGTGTGTACAATGTAGATATACAGCAGCGTACCGTGTCTAGATGTAGACTATACCAATCGAGCGTGAGCCCCCGGCCCCAGTGTGTACATGCTACAAGCCGAGGTCGTGCCTTGCTGTACATGTACAACGAGGATGTGTAAATGTAGATATACAAGCGGCGCGTTGCGTGCTGTCACATGCTAGATATATCCAATCGCAGCGGTACGTGTCTAGATGTAGATTACAGATCGAGCGGATGACGTGTGTAATGTACCAACGCGTGTGCGCTGCGTGATGTACATAGTACAAGGCGGAGGTTGCTGGGCGTGTACGATGTCAAGCGGAAGGCGCTTCGTGATGTACATGTACAAGCTGGGCGTGCGTGATGTAATGTCAAGCGGGCGTACGTGTGTACATACTACAAGCGGACGTGCGCTGTGCTACATGCTGCTAACCGCGAGGCCGTTTAGTGTGTACATGTACAAGCGGCGTTGCGTGTGGTACATGGGGTAAGATATTAAGACGCAGGCGTGCGCTGTGTACATGTAGACTTTACCAAGCCGATAACGCCCCCAGTTGGCATCACTTCCAATTTCGCCTACACCCATTTCGCTACGTCCATTTCGCCATACACCCATTTCGCCTACCGTCCATTTCGTCTACTCTTCAACTCCGCCAATATTCATTCCCATTCTCTGGCCTAGATGACCTTCCCAGCTGCCTTCGCCGCTTCTCTACTCTAAAGCAAATACATGTAATATAATATAATAGTATCAAGTTGTTTCATCTTAGTGCCGTGTTACCTATGTGCTGCTAGTCTATGTTATATGCCAATCAAACCATATTTATATTATTTATTAAATTGCATCTCATTGTACGTGAAGCACAGACCGGTGGATGGGGTGGGAGCGTAGCGACGAAAGGACAATCCCCCCGGATCGGCGGATTAGATTTTTTGAGCGAGACAATTGGTTCTGCGTAGGCGCAAATGAAACAAACGCACACGCACACGCACACGCACACGCACAGGTGTACGAATCAAGTGTATGTAAAACGAGTAATCGATCGAGTCGCATTAATGTTATGATTTAGCAACGCGAACTATATATATATATATATATATATATACATATATGCGCCGATGCGTTCTGCAGTAGCCACGTATCATTCGCCATCTGCTTCGTGGCTGCTCCTTATAGAAAATGAATCAAGTTTATGTTTCTGATGCGCAGCAAAGATTCTGTGCGGAAACGATCTTAATAGGAATATTTTTCCACGCGCCGGGACGCAAATTTTTTTTCCCCACTTCAGTTCCGGACCACAGCCAATCAGCGCACTCCATTCACTCGACTTTCTCGAAGCAACAATGTAAAATGAATACCACCTATTCCTATTCCTATCCCTAACCCTAACCCTAACCCTAACCCTAACCCTAACCCGTACCCGATCCCTATCACTAACTATAATCCAACCATATATATACGAACCATATATTACAAAACACTATCTATGGTGGGTCCGGAACTCGAGTGGGGAAAAAAATTTCGCCGTCGGGACCGGTGGCGGAGAACTTCAGAGAGGAGGATATCTGCGTGAGAGGAGGATATCTGCGTGAGAGGAGGAGGAGGAGGAGGGTGGAGAACTTTAGAGAGGAGGATATCTGGGTGAGAGGAGGAGGAAGAGGAGGGTGGAGAACTTTAGAGAGGAGGATATCAGCGTGAGAGGAGGAAGAGGAGGGTGGAGAACTTTAGAGAGGAGGATATCAGCGTGCGTGTGTACATGTAGATATAAAGACGAGCGTGCGTGTGTACATGTAGATATACAAGCGATAACGCCCCAGTTGGCATACTCCCATTTCGCCTACACCCATTTCGCCTACTTCCCATTTCGCCTACACCCATTTCGCCTACGTCCCATTTCGTCTACTCTCAGAATCGGCAATATTCCCATTTCGCCTAGTACTCCCATTTCGTCTACTCTAAGAATAAGTAATATAATAGTGTCAAGTTGTGTTCTCATTAGTTGTACCTATGTTTCCTGTAGTCTATGTATGCCAATCAAAACCATATTTTATTATTTATAAATGATTATTTAGTGAACAAACCGAGCGTAGACGAAATGGGAATGGGGTAGATTTTGAGCGTAGACGAATTGGGCGTAGGCGAAATGGGTGTAGGCCAACTGGAAATTTTGCAGTAGGGAAAATGGGAATTTTGCTGTAGGCAAAATGGGAATTTTGCCGTAGGCGAAATGGGAGAAGGCCAACCGGGAATAAACCGTGTGAACTCTCTCTTCAACGACGCTCCGTGTCGTTTTTGATCCGGGTCAGTCTCGGATCGTTTTCGACCCGGGACGAACGCTCCGTGTCAACGCGGCTATAATTTCACTATGTAATGTCTTTACTATAATAATTATTATAGTAAAGNGTGTGTGTGTGTGTGTGTGTGTGTGTGTGTGTGTGTGTGTGTGTGTGTGTGTGTGTGTGTGTGTGTGTGTGTGCATCTAACGCGGTCAGTCAAAACCGCTCAAAATGTCTGTCAATTGGTCAAACTTATAGGAGCAAACGAGGTCATCGCCTGTTCTTCGTCGACCTCTCCTCGCTTCATGCGATATTATTATACATAAATACGTGCAGCCAGTCACCGTTACGCAATATAATGTCCCTGATGTGCAACGCGCTGCGTTTGTTGATTGCAATTTTTTTCTCGTAATGCATGTGCGTGTTTGCTGGCGGCGGGTAGTACATAATGAGTATAAAAAAAAATATTATAGTTGTTACTGTCCGGGCGTGTGTGTGTGCATGTATATATATACCCAGCGGCATGTACGAAGGAGTATTTATGAAAACGCGGCTACGCTTAAAAGTGGTGAGTTTAGGTGGAGGTGGAGGGGGGACGACTGCCGTATGTACAGTGCGTGCTGGAGAGGGAAGAGGAGAGAGAGAGCGAGAGAGAAAGAGAGAGAGAGAGAGAAAGGGAAAGAAAGAATAAGAGAGAGAGAGAGAGAGAGAGAGAGAGAGAGAGAGATAGAGAGGACGAAAGAAAAGAGAGAAGAAGA
>NW_014578754.1:72297-72965 GCF_000485595.1 Priapulus caudatus
TCTCTCTCTCTCTCTCTCTCTCTCTCTCTCTCTCTCTCTCTGTCTCTCCTGCTGCTATCAGCTTACACTTCGTATGACGGAGACGACTGACATATATTTCAATAGCATAAATCGTGTAGATTTCCACGCAGCATTGTGTGTGCATGCGACGAGAGGCGAGCGAGGCACAACAGCTGTCTGCTTCTCCTGAATCTCCTGCGCGGTGATCTCATGTGCACGCGCACAGGCAGGATTGGTGTGCGCGCGCCCTGCGACAATAGAAATTACAGTATCTGTTCTCGTTTCCTCTGTCTCGCCCTCGCTCTCGGTGGCAGCTGCTGCTGCTGGGATCTAAATCAACGTTGGTATATAAGCCCCTGCGCAAATCCGCGTGTAGGCGATAGCGTGGGATTACGTCTATTTGTTGGTAATCATTGCGAGCATTAACAGCGGTTGAGATCGTTTGGATTGTCGCTCGCTGCGGGCTGCAGGGGGGACGGTCTCGGGTTCCACTCCCCCTTGTCTCGCCCCCTCGCCTTCCCCTCGCCCGCTCGCCTCCCCCTCCCCTCGCCCTTGTCTCGCCCTCTCGCCTCCCCGTCACCTCCCCCTTGCCTCCCCCTTGCCTCCCCGTCACCTCCCCCTTGCCTCCCCCTTCCCTCGCCTCCCCCTCGCCTCCCCCTCGCCTCACC
>NW_014578755.1:776-2858 GCF_000485595.1 Priapulus caudatus
TGTGTGTGTGTGTGTGTGTGTGTGTGTGTGTGTGTGTGTGTGTGTGCGCGTGTGTGTGCGCGCGCGCGTGCGTGTGATTGCGTATGAGTGTGCATGGTTGAAAGTATGCGCGTGCGGGCGGGCGTTCGTGCGCGTGTGCCGTCTACCTATTTATCTGTGCACATGCGGACGTTTGCATATAATGCGAATATATGAAGAGAAATTTAGGAGGGATGTATACGTACACCGCGCCACGTCGGCAAGGATAGTTACCCTGGTTAGAGACTGCCAGTCCTCTACGCTGGGCGAGGACGGGCATGACTGAGGCGGGCTCGGTGTGAGTGACAGCACCTGGCTCCGCCCCCCTGCACTCGCGTGCCGGGGATGTATGGTCTCCAGCTCCTTGGCGAGGGCGCGTGGATCTACGCCTGCAGGGGGATCAAACAGCGGTTACACAGATACAAAGCAAATAAACAAACAGAAATAAACACACAGACAGACACAAATAAACACACAAACACACAAACAAACAAACAACCAACCAACCAAACAAACACATAGACATAAACAAACAAACGTACATGCACGCACGCACGCACGCACGCACACACACTCACACACAAACGCCCCCCCCCACACACACGCTCAGTTCGACCTAACGAAGCAATTTCAACACCAGCTATCTCCGGCAGACGCGCAGGAATACAAATGTGAACACGCACGATGAATTGCGAAGCAGTGTCGAGTTGTTGAGAGATATCACGTCTGTTTCACCTCTCTCTCTCTCTCGCTTACCGTAGTTATCTCCGCATGCCGCAGCTTCCCTGACGTTGTCGTACGACGAATGGTTGCTCCGCATCATCGCTCTCTCGGACATGTTCGCCCCGCTGAAACAGAAAAGGAAGCCAACGCCGTCGTCAACACGCAAGTATACTCTACAGATACGAGATCTGCGAAAACATGGATGACAAGATATTGACTTCACTCTCCATCATAGTTCGGGGGAGGGGGGGAGTGCATATTGGGGGGAACCTGCCAAAACATGGATGACAAGATATTGACTTCACTCTCCATCATAGTTCGGGGGAGGGGGGTGCATATTGGGGGGAACCTGCCAAAACATGGATGACAAGATATTGACTTCACTCTCCATCATAGTTCGAGGAGGGGGTGCATATTGGGAGGGAACCTGCCAAAACATGGATGACAAGATATTGACTTCACTCTCCATCATAGTTCGGGGGAGGGCGGAGGGCATATTGGGGGGAACCTGCCAAAACATGGATGACAAGATATTGACTTCACTCTCCATCATAGTTGGGGGGGGGTGCATATTGGACGTAACCTGTCGACACTTGGTTGACAAGATCATCACTTTACCATGATCGTCGGGCAGAAATCGAAACAGAAATAACGCCAAAACCATCGTTCGACATGGAACCGGCTGAAACTTGAATGCGGACGCGCGAGAGCTTCTCACTTCACTCTCCGTCAGAGTAGGGTGATAATTGAATAGGACCCCGAAGATGCTTGAATTGACAAGATCATCCCTTTACCCGCCATCGTGCGGCAGTCCCCGCACACTCTATATGCTAACATACGTGTACGTGCTGCTGTCGACGTTAGAGCGGCTGCTGCGTTCGTGCGAAGGTCACGCAGATATCTTCTGCTTCGTTGTCAACGTCACGCGCGCGCGCGCGGGGAGCGAGTGTGAGCGCGTCTGCTTCCGCGTATTTAGTTTTAATTAGGTAAATCTCCCGTAGAGTAAGAGAGAGCGAGAGAGAGAGAGAGAGAGAGAGAAAGAGAGAGCGAGAGAGAGAGAAGGAGAACTGAGAGAGAGAGAGAGAGAGAGAGAAGAGAGAGAGAGAGAGAGAGAAGAAGACAGAGAGAGAGAGAGAAAGAAGACAGAGAGAGAGAGAGAAAGAAGACAGAGAGAGAAGAGAGAAGAAGCAGAGAGAGAGAGAAGGAGAGAGAAGCAGAGAGAGAGAAAGAAAGAAAGAAGCAGAGAGAGAGAGAAAAAGAAGCAGAGAGAGAGAGAGAGAAAGAAGCAGAGAGAGAGAGAAAGAGAGAGAAGCAGAGAGAGAGAGAAAGAAAGAAAGAAGC
>NW_014578755.1:2979-15713 GCF_000485595.1 Priapulus caudatus
CCTCTGTGTGTGTATGTGTGTGTGTGTGTCTCTCTCTCTTTCTCGCTCTCTCTCCCTCTCTTTCTCGCGCTTTCTCTCTCGCTCTCTCGTTTTCCCGGCACCATCACATAAATCTCCGCCAAATTCTAGGAAAGGCTTTTCAAAAACAGATTGACGGGAAACACATACCATGAAAGCATTTCGCATCGCGGAACGAATTTACGGGTTATATCTCTTTGCAACAGACGCTTAACGTTCTTATACGGCCTGGTGCATTACACAGCACCCCCCCCCCCTCCTCTCCACTCCACTCTACTCCACTCCGACGCGCTTCTCCCTCCCAGAGCGTCGGTTCGTATCGTATCGTATCGTCGCATCTAGGGCATCGGGGAAAAAATTCGCCTTGCGAATGTAATTTCGCCGGCGCGAGCCTGTCACGATTGTATTTCCGTTAGATTAACTCGGTCTCCTTCGGGAGCCATCGGCTGCTGCCAGGCCGGCGTGGCCGAGCAGCGACGAAAAAAACACGCTTAGACTGGTGATCGAGTATGGAGAGAGAGAGAGAGATAGAGAGAGAGAGGGAGAGAGAGAGGAGGGGAGAGAGAGAGAGAGAGAGGAGAGAGGAGAGGAGGGAGGAGAGAGAGAGAGAGAGACGAGANGAGAGAGAGAGAGCGAGCGAGACAGAAAAAGCGAGAGAGAATTTCATGGGGGATATATTCAGCATGCACATGGCGTTGCACATGTCTTAATTTTGAACTGCTTGCCTCGCTCTCAGCATACTTCACTACACTTGACTCGATGCGTCGGTTATTTTAAAAAGCAATTAGATGGAGAATTTCAGCAAACTTCTTCGCATATATATATTCGGCTGCAAAATTCCGATCCGCAGACGGATATTATGCCATTATAAATTTTTATCAACGCATTCCTTCGGTTATTTAAATTGAATTTTCCCAGTTTTGAAACGCATGTAAATACGTTCACCGACGTTCACCCAACATTTAAAAAATTACGCGACACATTCAAGTCTGCAGACACATGAAGCATTTATCTCCCTCTCACCCTCCCCCTTCCCCTCCACCTCCCCCTGTATTAAGACTTCATGCGGTTAAACCATTTACGCTACGTCGGTTTGAGGAGATGAGAGTTACATGCAGTATAATTAATTGCACTTACATTGTACAATATACGCCTACAAAATATCCGTACGGAATTATAGATGTAGGGTGAGGTGCAGAAAATAAAAAGGCCGCCCTCTCTATCTCTATCACTCTCTCTCGTGCGCGCTCTCTCTCTCTCTCTCTCTCTCTCTCTCTCTCTCTCTCTCTCTTTCTTTCTCTCTCATCTCTCTCTCTCTCTCTATCATTCCTCTTATCTTATTTTCTGATATATATATATCATATATACTATATATTATTATATCATACTCCCTCTCTTCCCTCATATCTTATTCCGTCTACCTATCTATCTCTCTATCTTCTCTCCTATACTTATATATTTCCGTCTATCTAGCTCTCTCTCTCTCTCTCTCCCGCCTCTCACTCTCTCTTGCCGCTTCTCTCGCCTCTCCCCTCGTCTGCTCTCTCTCTCTTCTCTCTCTTCTCTTCTTCTCTCTTCTCTCGTATACTTCTCTACCTCTCTCGTTTTACTCTTCTCATATGATCACGGGGTATTGATTATATATCAGACAGCGTTAGACGGGACACCATGTAAACAGCTTTCCACTTACGCCCGCGCCATTTCTCACCGCGCTCGTTGTTGGCATTAAAAGACGTGGCCGTCTATGGCACAGGCAAGTCTATGGCAGTGCCAATGTCACCACTACCACCCCGTTGCTATGACCAGCAACCACATACTACATACTAAAAGTGTCCTCCAGTGGTCGATGAAGAAAGCAGATGGTGGATCTTCTTACTTACTTACTTTACATTACTTACATTACTTACTATACTTACTTACTTAGTACAATTAATTAGTACTTAATTAGTACAATTCATTAATACTTAATTAGTACAATTAATTAGTACTTCATTAGTACAATACTTACATTACTAGCGATTATTACTGCGGTTTTACGATGTTTTTTTATTTACGTTTACCTACTATAGTTTACATACGTTTAATAACATTGCATTTTTGTGTGGTTAGTGACTGGGTCAGTGCAGCGTTAGGTTTGCCTTGGAGGGGGCTGATGGTCTGTGATAGGGTGCGAGTGAGCATTAGGGTTCGCATGAGGAATAAAATTACGTTCAGGATTAGGTGTTGCGATGGCAATTGGCTTGTAACGATCTTAATTTTGGCTGTAACGAACTGATCAGTTGACATCAGTGGCGATGGCGCTCTGTGCGATACCTCCTAATTCAAACATTGCCAAAAGTTCACTTCCAGATTTGTACTTTTAACCGTTTCACTTCCTCACCGCCGAAGCCCAAGGACCACCACCACCAGCAGCAGCAGCAGTAGCAGCAGCAGCAGCAGCACCACCACCACCACCAGCAGCAGCAGCAGCATCACCACCACTACCAGCAGCACTACCACCAACAGCAGCAGCAGCAGCACCACCACCACCAACAGCAGCAGCAGCAGCAGCAGCAGTATAGTAGTAGTAGCAGCAGCAGCAGCACCAGCAGCAGCAGCAGGAGGAGCGGCAGCAGGAGCGGCGGCAGCAGCAGCAGCAGCAGCAGCAGCAGCACCACCACCACCACCACCACCACCACCATCAGCATCATCATCAGCAGTAGCAGCGTCACTCACCATCTCACTAGTAGCTCCACCTCGGCATCGGACGACTGTATCACCTGCTGCACTTCCTCGTAGGTTTTCCCCGTTAGACAGATTCCGTTCCACTCCAGGACGTGGTCGCCTGTGCCGAACAGCGGGTGTAGCGTCAGTCTCGTGTATTATTAATGCGATATACGGTGTCGTGCGATATACTACTGCTAGAATAAACACAGTCACCACTCCACATCGCTCGATCTTGCCCCCTGCATGCAATATCTACACGGTTATGCTATTGTAACGATAAATTCATATATATATATATATCAGGAGCGTATAATGACAAATATACGCATTTGTCATTATATTTGTCATTATACGCTCCTGATATTATATATATAATATAAATTCATATATATATATATATATATGTATTTAAAAGTGTACAGCAAAGGTATATATATACCTTTGCTGTACACTCTTACATTACTAATAGAGATAGTGGCGGATAAGTTATCTAAGAATCGAGATAATAGTCAGTCAATGTACAGTCGAATTGGCACGGGATGTAACGATAGCAAGGCTATGTATGTGTTAAACTGGCGCACGCAAGGTTTCCCGCTTTTGGAAGGACTTTAATAAACTATACAACCCTATGCAACACGTCTACATTAACTTAGCTTCTAAATTACCAGACTATTAAGAATACCAGACTCACAAACTAGATGACAACCACTGAGCGGAGTCACCCACGGTAGCCGTGAACCAAGATACTTCGTAAAATGCCGGATCAAAGCCCTAACCCTAACCCTAACCCAATAACCACTAACCCTAATCCTAAACCTACGCCTAACCTTAACCCTCACCAATATAACCACTAGGCGGTAAGTTTTGAAACTGAAGAGATGAAGGTGTAGGATAAAAAGTCCAAACCGCTGCAAAACCCAGTACGTGCCAGCATGCTCGCCTCTAGCGGAGGGCGCATTCCTGAAACATGACTGACCTTCCTCGACCTCGCTGAGCGTGTCGACAACGCCCCCTGGATAGATCTTGGCGATGTAGGCGCCGATCTCGCGCTTGCGCATCCCGGGATCAGCTTCCCACCAGAGGATGCGACCTTCATCCCTAACCCGTTCCCTGAGAGAGCGGGAGACGGAAACAGTCTGCCGGAGAAAGTGAGGGCGCTTCGGGAAGGCGGCGTATTGGTGCGGTAACAGCTTCGTTGTGTGTGTGGGGGGATAGTGGGGGGAGGGTACATATCCTGTGGGTGTGTGTGTGATGATGGTGTGTGTGTGTGCGTGCGTGCGTGCGTGCGTAGCGTGCCGTGCGTGCCGTGCGTGCGTTCGTGGCGAGCGGCGTGTGTATGTATGTTCGTGTGTGTGGGTGTGTGTGTGTGTGTGGTTGCGTGCGGTGCGTGCGTTACGTAGCAGTGCGTGCGTTCGTCGTGCAAGCGTGCGTGCGTTGGCGTATGTTATGTGTGTTTGTGTTGTAGTGTGTGTGTGTGTGTGTGTGTGTCGTGTGTGTGTGTGTGTGTGGTGATTGTGTGTATGTGTGTGTGTATGTGTATGTTTGCGTGCGTAGCGTGCCGTTGCGTTCGTCGCGGCGTGCGTAGTCGTGTGCGTCGTGTTGTATGTATTGTGCGTCGTGCGCTGTTTGCGCGTTGCGTGCGCCGCGCGCCGAGTGTGTACGTACGCTACGTGCTATCGTACTACCCGCAGACGCTCTGCTTGTAGCCACTCTCTCGGCGAATGACAAAAAATGAATTTTTCTGTAATGGCGTGCGAAACATCGCGCCAAGAAATTGACAGTTGCAGCGCGTGGCGTCTCGAATGTGCACGCGTCATTGCGGCGCAGTGCGTGACAGCGTGCGCGTGCAATGCGCGTTGTCGGGTGGGGCGCAGTACTTACGGACCATTACGAGGACAGTTTTAAATTGTTTTTCAATTACGAATTGATGCGTACAGAAACGCCATTAACAGTCCATGCAAGGAAATGATGCGCATAGAAAATCGCTATAGAGAAAGTAGGAAACGTTTTCAATCTAATATCCCAAGCGATTGATGACTGAATTATATATATTGATCAGGAAGTTAAGATAACGTAAGTAATTGTAAGGAGCAACAAAAAACAAACAAGTTTGATTGGCTAGCGATGTCCAACGGATTTAGGTTGTTCGCAAATATCACGAACATTTTTATCATCAGTCAGCGAGCAAAATGTTATAAGATGAGAACTATGCAAAAATAACATTTTTAATATGGTTAGGCGTGCAACCGCGACACAGCCTATGTAAACGTTGCACCCGTATCGTTATGGCTGTACATAATAATCACTTGCTTAACAAAACGCAGAGAATTGCGTTAAAAACAGCGACAAAACGCAGTTAAAAAGTACAGACAAGAGTAAAAGACATATAACCAGTTAGAACTTACAATATGCCGTCGGCTGCAAAAAAAACCACGAGAAAATTTAAAAGAAAAAAAAAAATGAATTATTAATAGGATCGGAGGCAATGACAAGTCAAGGACAAATAAAATCATTCCAAATTGTACTTGTCGAGCGCAATTCATCCAGCATCCTATCACACACACACACACATCACACACACAGCACCACGGGCACGCACCGGCACCGCACGCCAACCAACGCACGCACGCCGCAGCGCGCGTTCTGGTAAGTAAATCGTAAAAACAGAAAGCCATGGGGCTGGCACTTAGATAGCACTAAATTATTTATTATCGAATACGAATTGAACTAGCAAGTCTGACGTGATGAACTTTGAAAACGGATAAGGCAAAAGCAGAAATTTTTATGAATTCGACGGACGCCGTCAACGGACGCGAATGGATTTTATGTCGCTAAACACTGTTAATGGGCCGATTGTGTGTACGCGCGATCGATCAGCGGCCGTCTCACGGTATATTTTATTGTGTTATTGTGGCAATATATACAGGCGCCACACGCACCCGGCACCACCTACGCACACACTACAGCACGACACACACCACACGCCACACACCGACGGTCACAACCATCACACACATTCACACACACAAGTGCATAAGTGATCAATGGCAATGTGGCTAATGTAATATTAGTGAAAATGCATACGGTGGCATTATCGCCTTCACGTGAGAGCATGCTCGGCCATCCACATCTTACAGAGAGGAAAGAAAGAAGAGAGAGAAGCGAGAGACGAGAAGCGAGAGCGAGAGAGAGAGAGAAGCGGAGAGCGAGAGAGTGAGACCACATCACAACACCGCGACACACAGAAGATAATAGAGTGAGCAGACGAGAGGAGAGGGGGAGGAGGAAGAAGAGCGAGAGAGAAGAGAGAAGCGAGAGAATGCCGAGAGAGAAAGGGAGAGAAGACAGACAAGACAGATCAGACAAGACAGACAGAATCACGACAGACAGACACAAGACAGACAGATCAGACCAGACAGACCAGACAGACAAGACAGACCAGACAGACAGACAGACAGACAAGCGATCAGACAGACAGACAGACACGACAGAACAGACACGACAGAGAGAGAGAGAAGGAGAAGAGAGAGAGAGAGAGAGAGAGAAAGAGAGAGAGAGAGAGAGAGAAAGAGAGAGTATAGAGAGCGAGAGAACCAAGCGAGCGAGCGAGAGAGAGTTTTGCGCGGCCGCAGTTGCTTTCCACAGGCTACTTACCGCTGATGCAATCTGTCCTTAGGGAATCTCTCGTCACAAAGAAGGCCGAAGCCGCTTGACAAGGTAAAGTCGACGATAGGGGGCGCTGCGGACTGTTCTGGTAAGCGATACGAAGCAAGGCCATTGTCCAGCATGATGCGGCGTATGCAATTCGCGTACGGAACAAATTAGAACTAGAAGCGAGAAGAACAGACAGAAAGGCTGCTGCAGGCCCTAGCAAAGATAAGACATGCTGGCGGACAAAGAATAGCTGCTCGGTAAGCATTGTAGAAGTGTTAAATAGAATGAAACATCGATGACAGATGGAAGAGGGAATTGGGAGTAGGGCGAGTGTAAATGTCAGAGAAAGAGAGAGAGAGAGAGAAGAGAAGGAGAGCGAGAGAGAAGACAGAGAGAGAGAGAAGAGAGAGGAGCGAGAGAAGGAGAGAGAGAGAGAGAGAGAGAGAGAAGAGAAGGAGAGAGAGATAGAGAGAAGAGAGAGAGAGAGAGAGAGAGAGAGAGAGAGAGAGATGAGAGAAGAGAGAGAAGAGAGAAAGAGAGAGAGAGAGAGAAGGAGTCGCAGAAGAGAGAGAGAGAGAAGAGAAGAGAGAAAGAGGGACGAACAGCGATGGAAAAAGAGAGGGGAGAGAACAAATAAGTGTTAGAGAGGAAATAAGGACATTTAATAGTATGAACAAAATGAGGTGAAATTATATCATCAGCGTCAATCGTCATCGACGCAATGACATCAAATGTCATCTCATAAAATCAGTCATCATGCATCATCATCATCCTCATCATGCGATCATCATAACGCATTCATATATTTTATCAAAAACAGAAGTTATGCAATCATCCCCATCTTCCTCCAGTTTGCATTCATAATCATTCAAAAGGCAGCAGAAATATCTGCGTTTGTCCCCGCACATCACAACTATGTTTTTCTGCCTGCAGGGGCCACTTAAAACTAAAGCTGCGTGGCGCTTAATTGCAAGTCGCAAAAGATGCGCCGTGAGCTACAGCTTCACCTGCCCACGTGTGTAAATGGAATCTTTATTAACAAGAGAAGAAAGTGCCAGAAAGGTTATATAGAAATGGCAGCTGATCCAGCGGTGATAGTATCGAAGGCAATTAACGGCGTTGTCGAGAAACAATGAACGCATATTATAATAATGTGGTGTGTGTGTGTGTGTGTGTGTGCTGTGTGTGCTGTGTACGGTGCGTTGGCGTGCGTGCGTGCGTGCGCGTGTGTGTATAGTGTGGTGTGTGTGTGATGTGTGTGTGTGTGTGTGTGTGTTGTGTGCGGTGTGTGTGTATGCGTTGGTGTGTGCGGTGTCGCGCGTGGTGTATGTGTGAGTGAGAGAGAGATAGAGAGAGAAGAGAGAAGAGAGAGAAAGAGAGAGCAACGAGAGAAAGAGAGAGAGAGAGAGCAGAGAGAGGCGCAAAGAGAGAGCGAGAAAGAAGAGAGAGAGAGAGAGAGAGAGAGAGAGAGAGAGAGAGAGAAAGAAAGAGATAGGAAGCTAAGAGAGGGTAAAACGACGAAAGGGAAGGGGGAGTAGTGCACTTTATTTTAAAATAATTATTACGAACCGGAAAACTGAATACTAATAAAAACGCCTGCCTACGTGACATGTGAAAAGCTCTCTAATAATCAAAAAACTGTCGCTTCTCGTCGCTGTTACTGCGGTTCGCGTAAAATCCAGAGTTTCGAATCGTCGACGACAACAAGAAATTAAACTGTTACGAAATGTCACAATTACATCGTCCCACCGCACGCAGAAACCGTGATATTATTTTACTAATTATACACCGCGAACATATGTTTACTCAGCAATAGCTTTTGTGTTGTATTACATTATATAACGGTATCTATCTCGCGAAGTCGGCATTTAAATTTTAAATTCATGCGGAATGAGTAATGACAAACGTTGCAGAAGACCACTGCATTACATTATTAGTTTTTCAACTATAAACATTGTTTTCAAATCGGGGTTTTACATGGAAAAACCTCGTGGCGTGAGTCCACGCTCATAAAAACCTTAACAAAATGCAAAAATAACAGCAGCAGTTCTAGTGTCAACGAAAATATCATCGTCATTATTGTAAACAATGTTATCTTTATCATAGACGAAAAGAATGTAAAGGTGACAACAACAACAAAACAACAACAACAACAGCAGCAGCAACACTAACAACACCGCCATCATCGCCACCATCACCACCACCACCACCTCCGCCACATCTCCACCACCACCAACAACAACAACAACAATAGAAAAATTAACAACAGCAACACAACAAACAACAACAACAACAACAACAATAACAACAGTAAAAACAACAACAACAACAGTAACAACAACAACAGAGAGGTCAGAGAACGGTGAGATCATAGCACTCACGGGCGTTGAGTGTCGCTGTCGTCGCTCCATGTGACGTTGACGATTGTGAGCGCCATCTGTGGCGATCTCGTCCGACGCATGCGAGCTCTGGTCGCTCTCTGCCCAGTAATGTCCCTCGTCCAGCACCTCTGCGGAGAATAGAACGCGCGGAGAGAGAGAGAGAGGAGGTGAGGTTAGATGTTACGAAGTAAGGGTCTGTGAATGCGTGGGTGTTAGAACTCGGTGGCAGGTGGCGCCTATAGATTACGTTCGTTAACTGTGGAAATGCGTGGGAAAAGGTTGCTCTCTGTTCCTCCCTCTTTCTCTCTCTCTCTCTCTCTCTCTCTCTCTCTCTCTTAAACGCTCTTTCTCACGTTCTCTCGCTCTCTGTCTCGTACGCGCGCCCCCTTCTCTCTCTCTCTCGCTATATATAAATAAATATATATACACATTTTTAATCCCCAGCCTCTTTCTTCACTCCCACCACCACTTAGCCGCGCCTACCTGCCCACCTTTATCCTCCTTCTCCGACCAGCACCCCTGCGCCCACCACGCAGCACCCACTCAGCCCCGCCTACCTGCCGATTCAAAGTTCAGGTCCTGCAGCAGCGGCGTGCTACCGGTCAAGTCTTCCAGCCTCTTGCGCTGCTTGACCGCAAAGTCCCCCAGCAGTGGCATAGCGGGCGTCTTATCGCTAGACGGGCTATTCTCGATGTCCGTAATAACTGGAGAGTAGTCGCCCGCGTTATCGTACGTCATGCTCGAGTAGCCGCTCTCGCGAGAGCACGGCATGCCGACGACCGTCCGATGGCAGCCGCTCGCGTCCGTCGCCATCAACGCCGCCGACGGCGCGATCGACGGAAACGACGCGTAGTGCACGCGCGTCGGGCTGCTTTCGTAAGCGGCCGCCGCCTCGCTGCGGTAGTTGTTCAGCTCGGTGAGCGAGGACGCTGAGTACGGGTCGTCGGCGGCGGCGGCGTGCGTCGCGAGCAGGTCGGAGGCGGAGCGACGGTCGGCGCGCTCCTTGTAGCGCGCGTACTCCTTGTTCGTGTACTCGTCGCGTCTCGCGTCGTCCAGCGGCTTGATGATGCCCGTCGGCACCTCGGGCGTCGGCCGAGCGATGCTCATGAACGTGTACTTCGCCTCGGGCGTCTTGCTGCGCACCTGCGCGACGGGTTTCGTCGGGAACGTCGGCGCGGCGCCGCCGACGATAGGCGGCGGGCTGAAACCGTCGCTGTAGTCGCCGCTCGATGTGTTACGGGAGGAGAGCGGCGAGGGAAGCGGTTGCGTGCGGGGTACGAACGGGGACGTGGCGCGCGGCGGTTGCTGCGGCGCGTGGTGACGCTGCTGCTGCTGCAGAGTGTACGGCGACGAGACGGGCACGTGCACGAGCGTCGGCGGGCTCGTGAACGACGGCAGCGGCTGGCTGCGCGGACGCGCGTGCGCCACCCCGCGAGCGCCCGCCGCCGCGGCCGCCTGCAGCTCCAGGTTGCCTTGGTAACGCTCTAACTCCTCGTGCAGACGCGTCTCTTCCTCGATGTGCCGCTTGCGGTGGTCGATCTCCGCCTTGATGCGCGACTTCTTCTTCTCGCGCTTGGCGACGTCCTCGTCGTCGGCGTCCGAGAACTCAGAGTTGTACGGCGATGCGTCGATATTGCGTAGCAGCTGGTAGAGGCTTGCCTCGGATCGTTCTAGGTTATCCACTGCGTGCTGTGCGAACGAGAAAGGCAGCTGCTGTTGCTGCTGCTGGTGTTGGCGTGCCGACAACCACTGCAGCTCGCGCTCCTGCTGCTGCAGCTGCCCCATGATGGCATCCTCGTACAGCTGCCGCTGCACGAGCGCGTCGACGTCGTAGTCGGTCGTCGTCGTCGTCGGCGGCGGCGCGCGTCGGCCGACGAGTCCGAACACGGTCATATCCGGTTCGCGCGTCGCCGAGTAGTGCAGCGTCGGGTCGGACTTGTAGCGGCCCATCTCCGGGAAGACGACTGGACTGCGCGCGCGCGCCGACGTCGTCAGCAGCCCCGTCGTCGCCTCGACCGTCTGCAGCTCCTGCTCCATGCGCTTGTCCTCCTTGATCGGCGAGAACTTGAAGATCTTCGGGTCGGAGCCCTGCCGACGGTGCCCGCGCGCGCGCAGCGGCGATGCCTGAGGCGACAGACGCGCCGTGGCGCTCTGCCTCGCCGGCGACGACGGTTTCGTCACGGTGACGACGGGAGGCGGCGGCGGCGCGGCGACGGAGGTGGTGGCGGCAGGGTACGTCGGCGTCGTCGGCGGCGTGATCTTCCCGTGGATGTCGTATCGCTGCTGCTTCTCCTCGTGGAACTGTCGCATGGCGAGCGACATCGCGTCGTGCGTCGTCGCCGCGGCGGCGGCGGCGTCGGCGCGGCGCGACGACGCGAATCGCTTCATGATCTCGTCCATCTCGGCCTGCACGCGCTGCTCGTCGAGACGCATCTGTCGCTTGGCGACGGCGACCTTCAGCTCGTCCTTCAGCTGCGTCTTCAGACTCTTGAACCAGTCCGGCACGACGTCGCCGTATTTCTCCGGCTCGCCATCCTTCGTCGTGGTTGGCGGCGGCGGTGCTGCGTGGGTTGGCCGCGTAGTCGTCGTCGTCGTCGTCGTCTTTCCCTGCCGCTGCGCCGCCGTCGGTCGCTTCTCCGTGCTGCTCTGGTGAGAGAGCCGCGGGCGGGGAGGAACCACTGGTCTCTCCCTCTCCCTGCTGTCCCCGCGCGGAGGAGGCGCCGGTTTAGGCGCCACCGCGGGAGGAAGGTCAGAATCACCAACGACAGTCTTATGCTGAGATGAAGAAGGAGGATGAGGAGGAGGACCGGGAGACGGAGAGGATCGCTTCTTGCTCGACGCTTCCTCCCCCCTCCGCTGCGTCGGTTCCTCCGCTCGCGTCTGCGTTGCTCGCGGCGCCGGCGTCGGCTTCCTCGTCGTCGTCGGCTGTGACTTCTCGGCTTCCTTCGTCCTCTGCTTGCCGACGCCCGCGGCCGACGCCGGGGGCGTGTCCTTCGGTATCAGCGGAAGCTTGCGGCGATTCTTCGACTGCTTTGCGCTGGAGTCGGACTTGCTTTTGCTCTCCGCGGCGGCGGCCTGGGATTGCTGCAAGTAGGACGGATGGAGTCGATCAGTTAATGGAGTGAAACACGGTGATTTTACCTTTTTACACAAGCGTTACCGCTGACTTGATAGACGATGCTGTGTGTGTGTGTAATTAAATAAATAAATAAATAAATAAATAAATAAATAAATAAATAAATCAATCAATCAATAAATAAATGATTTAAAAAATAGAGAAAGAAAGAAATAATAAAAAAATACACATGCGGCTAAGATATACAATATGACCACATATACAATCAGGAGTAAATAAAGCAATTTTGTTTTAATAGATATTCAGGCTGTACACGCTGTCTATTACATAATACACAACCGACAAATTGCTTGTTCTAAAAACAGAAACAACAGCGCCGAACATTAGACAGAGACAGCCGCACATCTACACGCATTCATGTTAACATGACGGAATCACATCGTCATACGAACTGGATCACGCTCAGTCGGGCTAGTAAATCCAACCAGTTTTCGCTCGAAATGCGTAACTTTACCGTCGGGGAAAATCGCGTACCTAGCCAAGCAAAACCAGATTCGACAAAAAAACACCGCAAATGAGATGAGGTTGTTTTTTTCTCCTTCCGTGCTGCTCTCTATTTTTTCTTTCCGTCCTCTTCCGCGAATGCATCAACGATAATGGCCGCGCCTCTACAACACGCAGTAGAAACGAGAGAAAAATGACTACTAACTTAGTACTAAGAGGTTAGCTTCGGATACTTAGATGGGCTCGCGTGTTTGCGATCCGCGGTATAGATACACGCGGCTTTTTATCTCGCGGTTCCAGTCCACGAAGCCTGGCTATAGTGCTCGCGGACACGCACGCACGAGGGTGGTTCCAGCACTCGGAATATTCGTTACATACACTACAGTATATATATA
>NW_014578755.1:15723-17714 GCF_000485595.1 Priapulus caudatus
GTATATATATATATATATATATATATAATATATATGGTGTATATATATATATATATGTGTGTGTGTGTGTGTGTGTACTAGTAAACAGCGTGGCAGCCTGACAGATGTGCTGAGTCTAGATAAATATTTAATGCGTCCGTCTGTCCGTCCGTCTGCCGCATATCTGTAAATATTTTCCGAGCCGCGTTGGACGTCCGCGCTGTCGCCGTGTCTACACACACGTCCGGCTCGGCATACGAACGAACGTTAGTCCATTAAAACGCGCGTAGCTTCATGCTAATTAATGTCAACTGTAAAATTAAAATCAAAAGTACCGCGTATTAATGTCAAGTAATATAGCGGCGGACGGCGGACGGACTGACAGACGAGTGGATGGATGGAGGGACAGACCAACGGGCGGATGGATGGAGGGACAGACCAACGGACGGATGGATGGAGGGACAGACCAACGGACGGATGGATGAAAGGACAGACCAACGAACGGGCGGACGGATGGATATATGGACCGACAGACGGACGGGTGGACGGACCGACAGACGGACAGACGGAGGGAGCGGCGGAGGAACAGACAACGAACGGACGGACGGACAGAATCATTTTAATACTGCCGTGCTTTGCCGCGTGCGTGCGTGCGGGCGCGGGGGGAGAGTTACACTAACTCAAGCAGCCGTGCTTTGTTTGGCTTTGCGCAAACATGAAGCCCGGGACCGAGGCGGCTGTGGTAATCGACACTGATTAAAATGCGCATTCACGTTAGTCGGCGGTTTCTCTAACCGTATATATATAGCCAGCTACCTCACGCGGCGAGGCATCTCAACCACCGCCATGATTGCTTTTCACGCAATCGGTGTATCCCTCGCTCAGCTAGCACTACATAAATTAAAATATATATATATATGTGTGTATATATATATAGCGCTGTTGAGCGTGGGATAGACCGATATATATATATATATATATATATATATTAATATATCCGTCCTGCTCTCTATACGCATTGTGCTTTTTAGATTTTATCGCCTATTGGCTTTCTAATTACTGGATAAATGCCACAAGGAAACTTGCATGCTCGCACACTTGCTGCTTGAATGCCAATTGGTATTAGATTTTGGATCTTAAGATCGCTACCTCAATAAATTATCCAAATGGTTCAGGGTAAGTAGAGCGCGAAAGGAAAAAGAGGGAAAAAGAGGTGGTAATTATTTAACACGCGCCACGGCGAGCTGAGTGCGTTCATGCGGGCAGGGGGAAGCTGGAAGGAGGAAAAAGGAAGACAGGAGAAGAGGAAGTCAAAGTCGGAAGGGATGGGGAGAGGGAAGAAAGAGGAAGGAGGGAGAAGGAGGAGTGAGATGGAGGAGGAACGAGGGGGAAACGAAAAGAGAGGAGATAGGAGGGAAAGGGAAGAGGAAGGGGGAAGAAGAAAGGAAGAAAGAGGAAAGAGGAAGGAATGGGAGAGGTGTGAGCAAGGTGGAGGAATTCGAGAAAGAGAGAGAGAGAAAGAAGGGGGGGGAAGAGAAAGGAAGGAAAGAAAGACAAAGAAACCGTTGCCTATACATACTGTACCGTACCATTTCGCAGCGAATTTGCGTATTTACTTCTTTTACGAATGTAATAATCTCACGCGTATAAGCAGCCAGGGGCGGCGTTCGCGCATTCTGAATGCCAGCAGACAGCAGCATTCGCTCGCGTAAATTGAGAGCCGTACGACGCAGAGGCGAGGCAAACCGATGTCGCGAAATAATCGCCGTAAATCGATACGGCATCGCTGGGCTGCGTTATTGAGATTCAGGCGTGCGTGAGCGCGCCGTCGCGGAGGAAGCAAGAAGGAGGAAGCAAGGAGGGAGGGAGAAGGGAGAGGGAGCAGGAGGAGGGGAAGGAGGAGGGAGAGGGAGCAGGAGGAGGGGAAGGAGGAGGGAGAGAGAGCAGGAGGATGGGGAAGGAGGAGGGAGAGAGAGGAGGGAGAGGGAGCAGGAGGAGGGGAAGGAGGAGGG
>NW_014578755.1:18460-22045 GCF_000485595.1 Priapulus caudatus
ATATATATGTATAGCTACCGGTGATCACATCTCCCACACCTCACACCACCCTCTCACTCACCTGATACGGAACTAGATCGCTATGTAGTTCATCCTGCGGTTTCATCACAATCGGCTTCGGCCTCTGCTTCTCTGCATGACCCATTCCCGCCGACGACGACGACGACGACGTCCTGTGGTCGGCGCGCCTCGTTTCCATCTCCGCGCGATGCGACGACGACGACGACGACGACGACGACGACGCGGAGGTGGTTTTCATCAGGATGTCGGGAGCCGAATGCTTCCTCTCCGTCAGCACTGGTCGCCTCCACTGCTGAGCGGCGGCGGCGGAGGCGGCGGGGGCTCCTCCCGGCTGCGGCAGCTTGCGGTGAACCCTCCTCCTCTCGTCCGTCGTCGTCGGCCGCCTCCCCGCCGCCGTCTGCGTCTCCCCGGGCGTCGGCAGCATCTTCTTTGGCTTCCTCGCCGCCGCCGCCGCATCCTGCTGCTGCTCTCTCAGCATCGTCATCTCCTCGATCTTCTCGATCGACGGCGAGACATCGATGATCGGCGATAGATCGATCACGGGTGACCAGGCGACGGGCAGCGACTGCGACCTCTGACCTTTCTTCTGAATCTCGAGCGGCTTGATCTCTATCGGAAGCTGCGAAGAGGAAGATTGGGAGGAGAAGGAGAAGGGCTTCTCGGGAGGAGGAGGTTCCGTAGCGGTGATGAGAACGCCGGAGCAGTGGAGGATCTTGGAGATGGTCGCCGCGTGGGAGGAGCTGGAGAACGGCATGTCGGCGTCGGCAGCGTCCGTCGTCGCCGCGTCGCCGTCGGCGTTGTTGATCTGTGTTTCTACCTTGTGCGGCCGAGGCTCCTGCTGCCGTTGTTGTTGTTGTTGTTGTTGTTGATGTTGTTGTAGTTGTTGGTGCTGCTGCTGTTTCTGCTGTTGTTGTTGGTGGTGGTGCTGCTGCTGTTGTTGCTTCGGCTGTTGTTGTTGCTGCTGTTGTTGTTGCTGCAGCTGCGGATGCTGCTGTTGTTGTTGTAGTGCTTGCTGTTGCTGTTGTTTCTGCTGTTGTTGTTGCTGCTGTTGTTGTTGTTGGTGCAGCTGCTGCTGTTGTTGCTGTTTCTGCTGCAGCCGCTGTTCTAGTAGTGTTTGCTGCTGCTGCTCCTGCAGCTTCCTACTACCATTACGTTCTCCGGGTCTCTCTAGGTAGGTCTTCGCACCTGTGATCGTCACGATCATTCCCGTTCGCATCTCCTCCGGCGACAGCGGCCGCGGTCGCTGCTGGCCACACTGCGACGGCGCGTCGCCGACGTCGGCCGACGCGCCGAAACCCTCAGAGGTCTCTCCGTACAGCTCCTCTCGCGAGAGCGGACGAGACGGCGGCGAGATATCCGTGTAGGCGGACGTGAAGCGTCGCTCGCCCCCGCCTCGGTCCTTCGGCGAGACGGGAGAGAACTGTCGATCTTTCGTCGTCCAGGTGTCGCGGAAGCGCAGGCCGGGGCTGCCGCGGGTAGCGGAGGGACTCTGCCGATCGTGCAGCTCGTAGAGACTATCCTCGTCGAACGAACCGTACATCGGGTCCTCGACGACGCGCATAGGCGCATGCGCGGACGTCGGCGACGTCGCCCGCAGCGGAGAGATCGGCTTAGCGCGGCGCGAGGCGATGGCGGCGGTGGTGGTGGTCTCGTGCGATATGCTGCTGCTGCCGCCGCCGTCGGAGGAGGAAGACGGAGAGAAGAAGCTGGTGGAGGAGGAGGAAGCGAGGGGAGCACTTGTGTGAGGCACGCTGGCGGAGGTGTCGGCACGAGGCGGAGGCTCGATGGTCCCTGGCGCCCCCTGCTGGTGGTCGCTCTCGCCCCGCGCGCCATCGGGCGCATCCTTGTCGGCGAGACCAAGCGACTGCGGCCGCGTCGGCTCGTTGGTGACGCCACCTGTGCCGACGACGTCCTGCTCCCACACGACGCCCATGCTGCCGATATTAACCGCAACTTCGACCTCGCTCTTAACTGACCTGGCAGCTTCCTTCCCTCCCTCATCCTCTCTCTCCTCCTTCTCCTCCTTCTCCTCCTTCTCCTCCTCACGCCTCTCCACCGTCACCCCCTCTTCTCCCCCAGCCACAGCAGCGTCCCCCTCCCTATCCCCACCACCCTCCTCTCCCTCCCCCTTTCCCTCCCTATCCCCACCACCCTCCTCTCCCTCCCTCTCCCCCTCCCTATCCCCACCACCCTCCTCCCCCTCCCCATCCCGCTCCCTCTCTTCTTCCTCCGCCTCGGGAGACTTGCTCAGCTGTTCGAGGTGGTCTTCGAGACTGCTTCCTCGCCACCGCATCATGTTGGAGGCGCTCTGCTGGCGCTCGTCGTCCACCTTCTGCTGACTCTTCATCTTCTCCTCGATAATGTCGATGTGCTTCTGCAGGTTACGCTGGTGCAGCGGACTCTCGAAGCCTACACCTGCAGGGGGAGATGTGTAAATAAAAATAATAATAATAACAACAACACCAGTGTGCGCTGGTGCAGCGGACTCATGAAGCCCACGCCTGCAGAGGGAGATGTGTAAATAATAATAACAACAACAACCTGCGCTGCAGCAGCGGGTTCATGAAACATACGCCAGCAGGGGAAGATGTGTAAATAATAATAATAATAATAACAACAACAACACCAGTGTGCGCTGGTGCAGCGGACTCATAAAGCACACGCCTGCAGGAGGAGATGTGTAAATAATAATAATAACAACAACAAGCTGCGCTGCAGCAGCGGGTTCATGAAACATACGCCTGCAGGGGAGATGTAAATATGTAAATAATAACAACAGCAGCATCAACAACAACAACAACAACCTGTAGTGGCTCATGAAACCAGCACTTGCAGCAGCAAGACAGCCGAGACTCATGCACACAACACGCACGCGCGCACACACACGCACACACACGCAGGCACGCACGCACGCACGCAAACAAACAAACAAACAGGACGCAGAGTATAGAAATGAACAGATGAAAATGAGATGCCTCAGTATCTTTCTCCACCGTTCCTATTTCCGATTAAAATAAGCACGAGATGATTTAACACGCGAGAGAATTATCCTACGATCTGAATCATGAGCAAAGCGTCGATCGCCATTTCCAAAGGGAGGATAGCGGCATAATGGTAATTGCAAAATGTAGGGAAAAATTAGCATGAGTGCTATTAAAATTAACGGTTACACGAGTAAAACACGATACATTGTGCGTTTACCACAGTGCAATCAATATATATAATATAAAGAGAGAGAGAGAGAGAGAGAGAGAGAGAGAGAGAGAGAGACAGAGCGAGAGAGAGAAATAGAGAGAGAGAGAGAGAGAGAGAGAGACCGTGAAAGAAAGAGTAGCAAAACACCAGCACCACCATCTCTAACCTCCTCCCTCCTCCACCCTTCTCCCCGCACACAGGTCCCAGCGACATCATCATCTGGTCGAAAGGAGACGAGTTCATCTCTTACAGTACGATGCTGTTCAAGCACGTTGACCGCTACCTGCTCTCCCCGGACACCCTCTCCATCACCATCACTAACGTGAGCGGAGTGGAGGACGGAGGAACCTTCCGCTGCAAGGCCAACGG
>NW_014578755.1:22055-27511 GCF_000485595.1 Priapulus caudatus
GAGAGAGAGAGAAGAAAATAGAGATAGAGAGACAGAGAGAGAAAGAGAGAGAGAGAGAGCGAAAGAGAGAGAGAAGAAAATAGAGATAAAGAGAAAGAGAGAGAGAGAGAAGAAAATAGAGATAGAGAGACAGAGAGAGAAAGAGAGAGAGAGAGAGCGAAAGAGAGAGAGAGAAGAAAATAGAGATAGAGAGAAAGAGAGAGAGAGAGAAGAAAATAGAGATAGAGAGACAGAGAGAGAAAGAGAGAGAGAGAGAGAGAGAGAGAGAGAGAGAGAGAGAGAGAGAGAGAGATCTTACCTTTCAACGGAGCAGCAGGTGGCTTATCGGTGGGTTCGTCCTCCGACTCTTCTTCCTCCTCCTCTATCGGATACACCTCCCCCGTGCGGACCTTCCTCTCGTAGTACGGCGAGTACTGGGCAGCAAGCTCCTCCCTATTGATCGGAGACTCCACGTCCTCCTCGGCTTCCTCTAGCTCTCCCTCCGAGTTCGTATCCGTGTCGGAGGAGGACGACGACGACGTTGACGATGACGATGCAGAAGAATCCGAATCGGACGACTCGTCAGAGTAGATCGCCTGCGCCGGTGGCGACACGATGCGCGGTGGCGGCTCGTCGGTCGGCGCGACGTCGGCAGCAGAGTCGGCAACGTCGGGGACGTCGGTCGCCCTGGCGGCGGCGGCGTCGGCGTCGGCGCGCGGCGCCGCTTCCTGTTCGCTGATCGCAGCTTCTTGATGCTCGAACTCCTGCAGCTCGTTGCGTCTGTCGGCGTACGACGGTTGCTCCATCGGCTGGCAAGCCCCGTAGCCGACGTCGGCGTCGTCGTCGTCCAAGCTACGCTGTTGTTTAGGCAACCGCTGCCGCTGCTGTTGCTGCTGCTGCTGCTGCTGCTGCTGTTGTTGTTGTTGTTGTTGCTGCTGCTGCTGTTGTTGTTGTTGTTGTTGTTGCTGCTGCTGTTGTTGTTGTTGTTGCTGCTGCTGCTGCAGCTGCTGGCCGTTGGTGGCGGGTTCCCCTCGCACGTCGGCGCGTGAGAACTCCTGACGCGGAGTTTGTGAGATGCGTTCTTTCTCTGTCGACATTTTCTCCTCCTCTGCCACCGCCGCCGCCGCTGCTGCTGCTGCTGCCGCTGCCACTGCTGCTGCTGCTGCTGCTCCTGCTGCTGCTGCTGCGCTCTCTCTCGCGCACTCTTCCTCTGTCTCGCGCTGGGCAGTTCCTCTCCCCGCGCCCCTCCTCTCCATTTCGACGACCTGAATGTGTCTCCCGGGAGACGACGGAGACGTCGTCGTCCTTTCCGTTTCGGTCGGAGCGAGTTTTCCAACCGACGACGTCATGTCGTCTGCGCTCGGCGCGTCGTGCGACGTCACCGCGGCGTCGGGTACCGGAGCGTGCGCGTGGGGGATCTCCTCCCACGACGGCGGCGACCGGCCAAGCCTGCCCCCTGCCGGCTCCACCCAGCGCACCGAGTCGTTGTTGCAGTCGTCGGAGCGCGGTGCGTCGGCGACGACCGCCGACGACGCGTCCCCCGCGCGCGCAGCGCCCTCGTGCGTCGCCGCCGACGGTTTCTCCCTGGCGACGTGCTTGCTGTCGATCGGGTCGTGCCGGATGTGAGGCAGGATGTTGTCGTCGGGCAGGTCGGCGTAGTCGGCGCCGTGGATTCCCGGGGAACTATCAAATGACGAGCTGATCTCGCTGGTCTCAAACGCCTTGTCCTGCAGCTGCTGCAAATACAAGTCATACTTGTTATAACTATGTAATTAATTATGTAACAACTACACACGTGATACTTGTTATAACTATGTAATTAATTCCATAACAATTACACGTGATATTCGTTAATTAAAAGTATTAACTAATTAATCGATTATAACTATATTAAAGCAATTATTGGTCGCAATTAAACAATACCGTTGTTAACTATAATTCACTTATTAATTACAATTCTACTTCCGCGTGGCTGCAATTATAAAATAGGTTTGTAAATTATATCAACTGCTTAATCACCAGTGCATTAACATAAACTTGCAATTAAGCAATAGTCACGGCTATTATACCCGCCTGTATTACGTAAAAATTAGAGCTTATCCTCATATAATATTTAATTGAACAACAGTAGCGGTTATATTATACTCATGCCCTGCGTACGGCAGTAGTAGAGAGACAGAAAGAGAGATAGAGAGAGAGGGAGAGAGAGAGAGAGAGAGAGAGAGAGAGAGAGAGAGAGAGAGAGAGAAAGAGAGCGAGAAGAAGGGTGCGCAGAAATGAGAAGAGAGAGAGAGAGAGAAAGAGAGCAGAAGAAGAGAGAGAGAGAGAGAGAGAGAAGAAGAGAGAGAGAGAGAGAGAGAGAGAGTGAGAGAGCTAGAACACAACACGTTTCTGTTCTAATAGATTGGCAGCTCGCGCTTGCCAATGACCCAGACGAAATGGGTTCTATCGTCTCTCTCTCTCTCTATCTTTCCTCTCTCTCTCTTTCTTCCTCTCCTTCTCTCTTCGGTCGTGCCTCCCTCTCTCTCGCGCTCTCTCTTTCTTACGCCCTTTCCGTCGTCTCTCTCTCTTTCTGCTCCCCCTCTCTCCTCCTCTTCTCTCTCCGAGGCGAACAACAGGAGGAGAGAACACAAGTTAAATGTGCTTCTGTTCCATAGATTGACCACATCGGCGCCATCTGATGAATTCTGATTCTGAGCGTTATTCCTGCTAACGTTTAAATTTTACAGCTACCACCCATTCACATTTTGCACGAGGGGGAGAAATAGCTGAATCCGCTAGGGACGGCTCTGATTGGTTAATTTTGTCTCTTATTTTATTTTATTTTTTATTATTTTTGTGCTAATTTTTGTTTTATTTTAGAATTAGGGATAGAGTTAGGGTTAGGGTTAGGGTTAGAAAATTAGGGTTAGGGTTAGGGTTAACGTGATTACTAATATCCACAATTTATTTCTACCATTCACTATCTTCTCCCCCTGAGAACCTAATACTACGCATTCATTTATCGCGCTCGCAGCTTCCACGCAACGCGGGCTGCCACCTTACGTCCTATACGTTCTGCACGCATATTGCCATGGAGTCCCCTACTTTCCCTACCACTGAGCCTAAACAATGACCGCTGCTAACGCGTTGTAGGTCATCTCACAACACAATAGATGCGACTCAGCGGGAACATTACAAAGACCGTACCAACGTCGAGCCCTCGTCCGCGTTTATTCGCACCCGGACAGTTAAGAAAATGCGATAATGATGATGACTACTAGGCACTTAGAATATGACTACTGGCAGCTAAAAGAAAAAAAAAAACGCTAACTCCTAGACCCTAAGCCTAAACCAAACCTAAACCTAACTAAAACCTAACCCTAAACCCTAAAAAAAAAAAAATTAAATTAAATAAAGTGCCTAGTAGTCACTCATATCGCATCTAACTGCGGTTGCGTTTATTCACCCTCCTCCCATGCCGCCCTTTTTCCGCCCTCTTCCCCCTCTATCTTCCCCTCCCTCCTCGCCCTCCCCTCCTCTTCCTCCTGCCTCCTCCTCCTCCTCCTTCCTCCTCGCTCTACCTCCCTCGCTCCTCACTCCTCCTCCTCCTGCCTCCTCCCTCGCCCTCCTCCTCCCTACGCGCAGCACCCTACACAACGCAACACCCTACCTCAACGCAACACCCTACCAACGCAACACCCTACCAACGCAGCACCCTACCAACGCAACACCTACTAATGCAACACCTACCAACGCAACACGCCTACCAACGGCAACACCGCTACCAACGCACCACCCTACTAATGGCAACACGCCTAACCAAGCAGCAACACCCTATACAACGCAACCCCTACCCATTAACCAACGCAACACCCTAAGCTAATGCAACAGCCTACCACGCAGCAGCCCTACCAACGAAACCACCCCTACTAATAGCAACACCCTAACCAACGCAAACCCCTACCACGCAACACGCCTAGCGCAACGCAACACCCTACTAATGGCAACACCCTACCAACGGGCGAACACCCTAAACCAACGCAACACCCTACTAATGCAACACCCTAACGCAACGCAACACCCTACAACGGGCAACACCGCTACAACGCAACACCCTACTAATGCAACACCGTACCAACGCAACACCCTACCTAAGCAACACGCCCTACTAATGCAACACCTACGCCAACGCAACACCGCTACTAAACGATATATTCAAAAATCAGCCTAATCCAGCCAGTCGACATTGAAACACCTGTCGCATAATATTCGGACCCGCATCTTCTCATTCTCACTACACTTTAGCCGGATTTCAGCCAAGACGAATCTCTTCTCACACCTCCTCCTCATCATCCCCGCTCATCCTCCTCCTCCATCCTGCAGCCTCTCTCATCGTCCTCCCTCCTCTCCTCCTCGCTTTCTCCATTCCTGCTCTCCCCCTCACTCTCCTCCTCCTCCTCCTCCATCGTTCTCCTTTTCCATCCTGCCTCTCCTCCTCCGCCTCCTCCTTCTCTCCTCTTCCT
Source organism: Priapulus caudatus (assembly GCF_000485595.1). Classification (NCBI taxonomy): domain Eukaryota; kingdom Metazoa; phylum Priapulida; class Priapulimorpha; order Priapulimorphida; family Priapulidae; genus Priapulus; species Priapulus caudatus. The sequence continues at coordinate 26,540 of NW_014578755.1, forward strand.
CCTGCTCCTCCTCATTATCCTCCTCCCCCCCTTAAGTGCTCCTCCTCCTCTCTCCATCCTCCTCCTCCTCCTCATCATCATCTGCCCTTATCCTCCTCCTCCTCCATCCTCCTCCTCCATCCGCCTGCCTCCTCCCGCTCCTCCTCCTCCTGCCATACCCCTCCCCATCCTCGCTCCTCCATCCTCCCTCCTCCATACTGGCCTCCTTCTCCTGCCTCCTCCTCATCCTCTTCAATCTGCGCGTACGAAACTCTCACAGTCAATTAAGCGTGCCTGGCGTCGATGATAACGAGCGGGTACTAAAGAAACTCATCGCCTAATCGATAATTACCCCCAGTATTATCGGTGTAATTGATTTATGGGCTTCCTGGCGTGGTGTTTTTTTTTTATTGCGCGTCCGGCAGCGTCTATTGCTATTGCATCTCACAGCAGCAGCAGCAGGCAGCAGCAGCCAGTCAGTAGTCAGTAGTAGTAGTATGAGTAGTAGTAGTAGTATAGTAGTAGTAGTAGTAATAGTATAGATATATTAGTAGTAGTAGTAGAGAAAGAGAGAGGAGAGAGAGAGATGAGAGAGAGAAAGAGAGAGAGAGAGAGAGAGAGAAGAGATAAGGAGAGAGAAGCGAGAGAGAGAGAGAGAGAGAGAGAGAGAGAGAAGAGAGAGAGAGAGGAGAGAGAGAGAGAGGACGAGAGAGAGAGACTCGCGGTCAACTTTATATTCAACGGCCTCGACCCCCTGAATCTTCTATCATGAAACTACATCTTCCGCTGGCCCATCCTCTGGCTTCGTGTTCGCAATCTCTGGCGTCCGAATGACAATTTCATGTCACTGCATGTAACAAGAAGCGCATGCCGACCGCGTCTGCAATACGGATATGATCATCTCTCTCTCCCTCTCATCTCCTCTCTCTCTCGCCTTTCTCTCCTTTCTCTCTCTCTCTTCTCTCTCTCTCTCTCCTCTCTCTCTCTCGCTCG
>NW_014578755.1:27536-37719 GCF_000485595.1 Priapulus caudatus
GAGAGAGAGAGAGAGAGAGGAGAGACAAGGCAGAGAGACAGAGAAAGAGAAGAGAGGTAAAAAGCGAGAGCGCAGAGAGAGAGAGAGAGAGGAGAGAGAGAGGAAAGAAAAAGAGAGGGAGAGAAAGAGGAGAGAGAGAGAGAGAGGGAGGAGAAATATGCGAGAGATAGCGAGAGAGAGAGAGAGATCAGAGCGACCGAGAGAGAGCAGCTTGAAAATAGACAGTCAGAAAGAAGCAGCAGCAGAGAGCAGAGAGGGAGGAGAGAGAGCGATGAGAGCGAGAGAGAGACGAGAGAGACACAGAGAGAGAGAGAGAGAGAGAGTAGAGAGAGAGCAGAGAGCGAGAATAGAGAGAGAGAGAGAGAGAGAGTAGAGAGAGAAGCATGGAGAGCGATAAGAGAGAGGAGCAGAGAGAGAGAGAGAGAGAGAGAGAGAAAGAGAGAGCAGAGAAGGAGAGAGGAGACGAGAGAGAGAGAGAAGGAGAAGAGAGGAGAGAGAGATTACCTTCTGGCGCCGTTTCCGTCGACGGCCGCGTTCGCGGCGATCTCCTGCGTTCCTGAGACTTCAATCGAGCTCAACTCCATCTCGACATCAGTGAGCTCCCGGCCGCCGTTGTAACCATGGCGGGCGGCCGGGCCGCGGGCCCGCGCGGGGCCGCCTCCGCGGCGCGCGCGGGCCGCCGCGCGGCGCCGCGCTACCACATGCCCGTACTTCTCACCACGCTTGCGGGCGACGTGGTGGCCACATTTGGCCCACACCACTCAATCGCCTGCGAGAGGAGAGAGAGGAGGAAGGGGGGGCGCGCCATCGTCAATCATCTAAATTACTTTACTCAGGCATCGTCAACTCGCAGTTGGACGATGGCTACATTAGCCACGTTGCTGCCGCCGAGCGAAATACCACAACATTGCGATGTAGTCGGCCACTTGCAGGAATGCATCATCCATCGGTTGATGGTCTCGCTGTTCTGGTTATTTTATCACGATTATTCGAAGAGTTTCTCTCCTGCGAATTACCCTTAACGATACTTTTTACCAGGGATTCGCATCGTGGTCGCACCACTTGCTGTTGCTGCCTGCTCTGACTGCTTGCTATTTGCGAGGTTATATATACATAGAAGAGGATGGCTCATAGCGAAAAACGTCGAACGCAGGGAAAATTCGATATCTTGCAGTTGGCGCATGGCGCATACAGACTTGCCAAAATCCTTCGCTTTGCTCGCAGTAGTTTAACCATTGAGTGAAAGAAATTCTAGTTATTTGAGTTGGCGCATGCGCATACACGTCATATAACCCCATCGCTTTGCAGTTGTCTCAAGTTTATGGGAGTCGCTTAGTGCTGCTTCGCGGCCCCCATCTTGTCCTGCCACAGCTCTCGCTCGTATTGCCTAGCATATTCTTGCCTCAAATAAAACTTGTCAGGATAAATGTCTGTCTTAGGCTGTTAAATTTTATTTGGTCCAATTATAGTCTTAGGCCCCACTCACGCGGTTATATATGTTGTAACTAAGAAAGAGCAGCCAAATTGACACAAGCGAGAGGAGCGAAGCAGAGAGAGAGAGAGAGAGAGAGAGAGCAGAGAGAGCAGGAGAGAGAGGGCAGCAGAGAGAGAGAGAGAGAGACGAGAGGGGGCCGGCGGCGGGCGGCGGCGGGGTGGCCGGGCGGGGGGGGGGCGGGCGGGGGCGCGGGGGGGGGTGGGGGGGGGGGGGGGGGGGGGTGACGAGAGAGAGAGAGGCGGCAGAAATGAGAGAGCAGGGAGAGAGAGAGAGAGCCGAGGAGAAAACGAGAGAGCGAGAGAAAGAGAGAGCAGGGAGATGCAGAGAGAGGACTGAGAGCGGGCGAGAGAGAGAGCGTAGAGGCGAGGGAGAGAGAGGGAGAGAGAGAGAGAGAGAAAGAGCGCCGCGAGAATAGAGAGAGCAAGGAGAGCAGAGAGAAGACGAGAGAGAGCGAGAAGAAGCAGTAGCAGCGGAGCAGCAAAGAGAGAGCAGGAGAAGAGAGGGGAGAGGAGCGAAGCCGGGAGAGAGAGAGAGAAGCGAGGAGAGAGAGAGAGCAGAGAGCGAGGGATGAGCAGAGGAGCAGAGAGAGAGCCAGAGAGAGAGAGAGAGAGAGAGACGGAGAGGAGAGAGGATGAGAGAGTTCCCAGAGAGAGAGAGAAACAGCAGAGAGCAGAAAGAGAGAGAGAAGAGCAGAGAGAGAGGCGAAGCAGAGAGAGAGAGCGAGATCATGGAAGCGCGACGCGAGAGGCGAATATTCTTTCCTGACCCTTTCAGCAAGCCCACAGTGCTATATTAGCCTACCCAGCCCAGTTTTTGTAAACGTGGAAAAGTCAGACTTTTGCTAAATGCAAAAGATGATGAATGCATGATATGTGAATTTAGATATAATACTTTTCACTAAACTCAATTAAACGCTTAGACAGTGGCATTAAAGCTACCGCATGATCCCGCTTGCTGCAGGCCATCAGCCATGTGGTATTGAATCAATGAATGGACGCGGTAGTGTAGGCTCCTGTACATTATTATGACCTATGTGGATGTGGTGTCTGCTTGTGACCAGTGGTGATTGAACACACAAAGGCACATTGAAGCGATATTCATAAAAATATTAATCGCTAAATAAATACGAAATCTATTTACTACCAAAAGTCTTAATGTTTCTCTACTCTCTATTTCACTATTATTGCCGACAATTTCTGCAAATGCCGTCCAAAATGCACTTCATCTACAACACACTTGAGCTAGCCGGACAAGCCGCCATTGCTGCCGACTGCACAGTGCATGCACACCTGACACTATATATATTATATATACTATATATATATATATATTAATATATATTGAAGTGGAGAGAATAGTCAGAACGTATAGGCCTTCCCCTTGTATAGATGGCTTCACGAATAAGATGAATAAACCTATATGCCTGAGAGCGTGATTTTGCCACCATGTCGTTGCCACACTTTCATAAGCCAGGCGCAACTTATTAATTTCGACGCCGCCACCACGAGATGACAATTAATTCCATTGGAATTGTCATTTCCAGATTTGTGCGCGCGCGCCGCCTAAAAGGCGTCGCGTCACCACGGGGACATGCCCGGCATTCTGTCATCCATTAGGCTCAACCAGTTCCGCCTGTAATTACCATAATAATTATATATATATATATATTATATATATATATATATATAGTTCATACATTCATATATTACTACAAGACATATATATTTATAGTATACACTACATATATATATATATTATTAATATATATATATACATATATTATATTATATGATACGGCTAAATGCATAATAGTGTCCACTCTGTCACTCTCGCTAGAATCAGTTCGGCTGCTAATGTTCTATATGCGATATTGGCGCGCCAGCTCGCGTGGGGCTTCCGGCAAATGCAAATCGAGGCCTGCCTGCGACTCCGCCACCGCTAAACACTTGTCACACTGCTGTTAATTCCCAAGCCCACGATGCATGCACGCACGCACAACCACGCAGCGCACGCACACACGCGAGACGCGCCGACCGCCACCCCGCATCTAACTCCGACGCACGACACTCAGCAAGTGCGCATGCGCAGTCCGCTGCGGGAGAGCTCGGCGATAATCTGAACTGAATAAATGCCGAGCAATTGCGTGTTTATTAGAGCCACGTCAGCTATTCATTACGAATCGGTACGGATGGCTCGACGGAGGCGGAAAGCAACGGCGGGGGGCCGGCAGAGGTCTCTTTTGCGGCGCGAACTTCTAGGAATTGCTCGCGTGCTCCTCCCACTCCCCGGTAACTGCGATTTTACAGCGCTTACTTCGGAGAATATCGCGCTTGCAACGCGCTTTAACGGCTATACGTTTTGTATCTTTGTCTCTCTCTCTCTCTCTCTCTCGCTTTCTTGTCTCTCTCTTCTCTCTCGCTCTCCTGCAAGAGAAGAACAAGAGAGGCGAGCAAAAAAGAGAGAAGCTGAGAAGAGGCCGTGCGAGGATAATGCAGAGAGATGCAGAGAGCAGAGAGAAAGAGAGAGAGGAGAGAGGCAGAGCATGAGAGAGAGGAGAGAGAGAGCAGAGAGAGCAGAGAGAGAGTGAGAGAGCATAGAACAAACACGTTCTGTTCTATAGATTTCTCTCTCTCTCTCTCTCTCTCTCTCTCTCTCTCTCTCTCTCTCTCTCTCTCTCTCTCTCTCTCTCTCTCTCTCTCTCTCTCTCTTACTCCATCTTTTTATTTCTCTCTCTATTTCTCTCTTGCGCTTTCCCTCTCTCTCTCTCTTTTTCTCTCTCGCTTTATTTCTCGTGTATATATGTGTACATATATCATATGTGTACATATATCATACGAACACACGCACCCCCACACCCGCACGCGCGTCCTACATACCCCGACTCTACTCTAAATTGCCCGCATTATGCAGCGGATTGCCACGAGGCTCAGCTGCTAGCGACTGCAAAGCGCCTCTCGTGGGATGGGAACGAGCTGTCGGTGCCATCTGTCCGTCACTCTGAAACTACACAGCGCTTCGTGCCAGCCTGCGCATTATACCGCCCGCCTCCCTCTCCTCCGTTCCCTATTATCTCGCACCACACGAAGTCCTGTTTGCAGCCGTGGTATACACCCACCACCGTCATGACAATCGTCTATGCATGCGAAATAAGGATCGAAGTCGTGTTACGGCTATGACGCACCCTGCTAGTGCAGAGTGATAGACATGCGCAGTGCGAATGCGGAGGGGGAGGAGGCTTGTCATAGTGGGGTTGTTTACCGTGATAAACTTGCATGTAATCTTATATAGCGTGAGCTTCCACGCCTTTAGAGCGGTATTGTAATGGCATAGGACGGTAAATGGGGCGAGCGTCGAACGCAGACGCGTCGAGAAGTAAAATGATAGCGCGAATATCGAGCGAAATTAAGTTAGATGCCATTGCTCTCCGCATCGACGTTTCGCGCTCTCTATCTCTCTCTTTCTCTCTCTCTCTCTCTCTCTCTCTCTCTCTCTCTCTCTCTCTTTCTCTCTACTTATCCATCTCTCTTTATCGCCCCCTCTGTCCTTCTCTCTCCTTATCTTTCTCTGTCCCTCTTTTTCGCTCACGCTCTCTTTTTCTCTCTCTCTCTCTCTCTCTCTCTCTCTCTCTCTTTCGCGCCCTCTCTCTCTCCCTTTCTCTTCCTCGCTATCTCGCTTTCTACCACTAGAGAGGCGGTGCGTAACAGCATTATGCTACAGCTTATATTATGATTTTTTATCCTAATCTTTTCTCACTTGCTGTATTGCAATTTCCCGTCACCGCATTCTCCGAAACCGTAATCACATTCCAGGCGGCACCACCGTCGCACCCTCACGACGTCGGCAATCAGGAGACGTCGGCGACGTTTTGACGTGTCTGGCCGTGCCGTCGCTATAGGCGGTGCGTCGAATTCGATCAAACGAATAATCAGGTGCGGCGATTGCCTCGCCTTGATGTGTTTATTCTCCCGCGGGGATGCTGCGAGTACGGCGAACTCATATGGCCTATTCCAAATCACCGCAGGCTTCCTCCTGTTGCCCCCCTCCCCCTTCTCGCGCTGCTTTTTTCCCTCTCTCGACCCGTCCCCCTTCCGCCCTCCTTCATGCCTCCTCCTGACGCCTCCTTTTCCCTCACTCCTGCTCCATCTCCTGTTCTGTCTTCTTGTTTGCTCTATCTACTTTTCAGTCATCTCTCTTTCCGCTCTACTGTACTCTCTCTCTCTCTTCACTCTTTTCTCTCTCTGTCTCTCGTCTCTCTTCTCTCTCTCGCTCTCTCTCTCTCTCTCTCCTCTCTGATTCTCGTCCCTCTTTCCGCTATCTCTCTCCGCGCTTCTCTGTCCTCTCCATCCTCTTCCTCTTCTCTTCTCTTCCCTCTCTCTCCCTCTCTCCTTCCTCAGATTATTTCTATTCGCCTCTCCCCCTTTCTCCCACTGCTCTTTCCCTCTCTCTCCCCCTCCTCTCTCCTCCCTCTCTCTTCTCTTGCTCTCTCTCTCTCTCGCCCCTCTCTCTCTCGCCTGCTAGCACATATAGGTCGCTGTGGGTAATTGATCGCAGACCGCGCGCTCTCTCGTTAAGACTGCAGTAAGCGTGGCGATTACAACGCAAATTGAAATGCCGTCAGGAACTAAAGCAGAAAGCTGCACAAGCACGAAGGCTGTAGCGCGCACGGAGTTCACAAAGTATTATATTCAAGATTATCATACAGATTAGCATAGGTTATACCGCAAATAATAGCGACACAAGTACATGCGCAGGCACGCACTCACGCGCGTACGACGCAGACCGCACGCACAGGCAAGGCGCGCACGCGAACGCACGAACCTAACGCACATACGCACATACACACACACACCACCAGCACGCGCGCGACGATTACACACACATACGCACACACGCAACGATCACACACACACAACGCACGCACACACACACACACCACACACACATCACCACACACCACGCACACACAAGCAAACACCACACACACACACACACGCACGGCAGCACGCACGCACACGCACACACAGACAAACACACACATACACACACACATGTCCATTCCAGGACACGAATTTCACACAAAACCATTTAGGTCGTAATATACTTCCACTAATGCGTACCAATTAGGTAATACTATATTATACTTGCCGACGTGAATTCGTTTTGCCGCACAAAGTCTTTAAAATGTAACTTTGCGAATGCATCTGAAATTCCCCGGATCGATACATTACCCCGCTGGCAATTCGTTGTACGCACCCAATCCTGCCGTGGCCATAATAACTATTGATAGCGCCTAAATTATGGTAATCATCAAATCACTCATAGGCGCCCGTTGAGAAATTTATATGAACGACGCATACACACAGATGCATACGTAGACAAACGCGCACACGCGAAACACACCAACGAACACACACACACACACACCAGAAATCGCAACACACCGCGACAACATAACACACACACACAACACACCACACACGACACACACACACACCACACAGATGCATACGACAACAAACCGCACACACGCAACCGACACGAACACACACACACAGCACACACACACCCCCACACACTACAAACACACACACAGACAGCTAGGCGCACGCACCACGCACGCCACGCACGCACGCACGCACGCACTGCACCACGCGCGCGCGGGCGTTTTTCTGCTCTCTCACTCTCTCTCTCTCTCTCTCTCTCTCTCTCTCGCTCTCTAATTTCTCTCAGACTCGCGCGTCTGAGCAGCGAAAGAATCGGGGTAATGAAATTCGTACGCAATTTCGTCGGCGCGTCGGCAAGGCGACGTCCCCTGGCCGACGCAAGCGCCGCATTAAGCAGCGTCGCCCGCGCAGCCAAATATTCTTGCGAACGGATAAGGTCTGATCTTAATGCAGTACGGGAATCAGGGCTCACAAACGCACGCACGCACGGCGCGAACACGCAACATATAGGCAGGCCGACAAACAGGCACGTATACGCACACATACATAACATACGTGGCGCCACATACACGCACGCGCACCGCACGCACACACACGCACAGCACTGCGACGCATGCACGCACCGCATGCAGCAACGCACGCACGGTCACGCACGCACGCACAAGCACGCACCATGCACGCAGGCAACGCCGCCACGCACGCACGCAAGCGCACGACAACACACACACACACACCGCCACACCCACACCCATACACCCAGCAACGATAGCTGCAATCGAGCTCATCGCTGCGTAAGTAAGACTCCGCGCGCGGTATACAGTTGATCTCAATACTGTGAAGTAGCGACTTGGAAGCCCGCACACTCCGCCCGCCCCAACCACAAAGAAGATTCGATTAACTTCCTGACGTTCTCGGACCTCTCATCGTTCCTCGTCTCTCACTCTCCTCTCTCTCTCTCGTCTCTCCTCTCTCTACTCTCTCTCGCTCCTCGCGCTTCCTCTCCTCTCTTCTCCTCTCTTCTCGTCTCTCTCTCTCTCTCAGCTGCTCTCGTCGTTCTGTTCTCTCTCGCTCTCCCTCCGTCCCTCTCTCTCATCTCTCTCTTTCTCTCCTCTCTCTTCCTCTCTCTGCTCTCGCTACTGTGTCTCTCTCTGCTCCTCTCTCCTCTCTCTCCCCCCTCTCCTCTCTCGGCTCACTCTCTCGCCTTTATATCTCACCCGCTTCCGTTTCCCTAACACAGGATTCTCTATACTATTCTTTCCTGATTAATAAGGGAACAACCCCGCGCCCTTGTTACTTTTATAGGGCTTTCTATAAACAATCCCGTGCTGCTGACTGCATTGTATAAGGGATACCCACCGCTCCCGACTAACACAGGATGTCTATACTATTCAGTTGCTGCTACTGGCATTTAATGAAGGGCAGATAGCCACCCTCCCTGATCCCCCTCTTTCCCTTATACTGGATCTCTATACTACCATCCCGCTGCTGGCTACTGCATTATAAGGGGAATCCACCGCCCCCCTAACACAGGATTCCTTTATTATCCGCTTTGATGTCGATTGCAATTCACACCAGGGGATAACTCACGACCCCGATACGGCATATTCTTCCCGAGTGCTAATGCTGTTGCTGCATTGTATAATGGGACGGCGTCGGCCGCTTTCCCGGTCCCTTATGTCACGGGAGCTCGTGATCACAGTCCGGTTTCAATATGTATCTGAAGCCAGTCGATGAATCCCAACTGTCTGCACTTACTGCGCCTCTTTATTATATGAGTGTTTACTCCACCAGTGTCATCTGACTCACATCCAGCCATCTCTCCCCTGGTCGTCGTTTACCGGATATTCTATCATCGTCATCATCCCTTAATCCTCGTCAATCATCATCGTCAATCATCCCTATCATCGTCATTGTCCCCTATCATCCCATCATCGTCGCCTATCATCGTCCATGCGTCCCCTACATCGTCACCATCCCTATCATCGTCATCATCATCATCCGTGCTGGCATCTTTCCAGGTTAATCATCATCATCGTCTTCGTCATCATCCGTGCGGGTACCTTCCCAGCTTCATCATCATCATCATCGTCACCATCCCTATCATCGTCCAAAATCATCCCTATCACCGTCATGCATCATCCGTGCCAGCATCGTTCCCAGCATCACAGCAGCAGCAGCAGCAGCCTCTGTCGCCATGGCATCGCTTACTCTCCAGCATTATTCATCATCCGTCGCCTGCTTCGTCACGGCCTCGGTCTAGTATAGAATAACCCGCTGCCGGGGTGTGTGGGTGTGTCGAGAGAGAGAGAGAGAGACGACGCAGCGAGTGAGAGAGAGAGAGAGAGAGAGAGGGAGAGAGAGGGAGAGAGAGAAAGAGAGAGAAGGGAGAGAGAGAGAGAGAGAGAAAAGAAAGAGAAATGAGAGAGGAGAGAGAGAGTAAGAGAGAGAAAGAGAGAGAGAGAGAAGAAGAGAGAGAGAAGAGCGCGAGTAGCCGAGAAGCGAGAGCGAGAGAGGAGAGAGAGAGAGAGAGAGTGAGAGAGAGAGAGAAAAAGAAAGAGAAAGAGAGAGAGAGAGATGTGAGAGAGAGAACGAGATAGAGAGACGAGAGAGAGAAGAAAGGACAGAGAGCGAGAGAGAGAAGAGAGAGAGCGACGCGATGAGAGAGAGAGAGAGAGAAAGGAGAGAGAGAGAAGAAAGAGAAAGAGAAAGAGAGAGAGAGAGGTGAGAGAGAGAGAGGAAAGAAGGAGAGAGAGAGCGAAAGATGAGAAGAGGAGTGAGAGAGAGAAAGAGAAAAGAGAAGAAAGAGAGAGAGAGAGAGAGAGAGAGAGAGAGAGAGACAGAGAGAAAGAGAGAGATGAGAGGAGCGAGAGCGAGGAGAGAGAGAGAGAGAGAGAGAGAGAGAGAGATGAGGAGAAGAGAGAGAGAGCGAGAGAAACAGAGAGAAGAGAAGAGGAGAGAGAGAGGAGAGTAGAGCAGAGAAGAAGAAGAGAGAGAAGAAAGAGGGGGGGAAGAGAGAGAGAGCGAGAGAGCGCAACAGAGAGAGAGAGAGAGAGAAGAGAGAGAGAGAAAAAGAAAGAGCAAAGAAAAGGAAGAGGTGAGAGAGAAGAGAGAGAGAAGAGAGAGACGAGTGAGAGAGGGGGAAGAGAAGAGAGGAGGGGGGGGGGGTAGAGAGAGAGAAAGTCGCGGGCGGAATTTTGTTGCTGCGCGCAAGTGGTCAATTGCTGCCAATTACCACGCGTGATTT
>NW_014578755.1:37729-46434 GCF_000485595.1 Priapulus caudatus
AGAGAGAGAGAGAGAGAGAGAGAGAGAGAGAGCGAGTGTGAGAGAGGGGGAAGAGAGCGAGAGAGGAGGAGAGAGAGAGAGAGAGACGGAGGCGGTGCGGAAGTCAGGGATCGGGTCGACGAGCGAGTGCAGAGACGATAGAGAAAGAAAGAGAGAGAGAGAGCTGAGAGAGAGAGCGTGAAGCGGAGAGAGGAGCGAGAGGACGAGAGAGGGAGAGAAGCGAAAGAAAAGAGAGACGAGGAGAAAGCGAGAGAGAGAGAGATGATGAGGAGAGCAGAGAGAGAGAGAGAGAGAGAAAGAGAGAGTGATGGAGAGGAGAGAGGGGGAAGAGAGAGAGAGGGGGAGAAAGAGAGAGAGAGAGAGAGAGAAAGTCGCGCGGAATTTTGCTGCGCAGTGCATTGCTGCCAATTACCACGCCGTGATTTCTGCCGCGCATGCGGCGCTGGAGTCGCGTGCCGACGTCCCTGCGCCGATTACCGACCATTTCGCAACGCGTTTCCGACATACTAAATTTCGACAGGTTGAAAAATCTTGCGAGAAAAAAAAACACGAATGGTGCGTTTTCTGCCCGCGAGATGGCGCCGCGCGCGTACACGATGCTAACCTTGGGAAAATTTGCCGGCAGCAGCCGAATCCGGGCGGAGAGAGAGACTCGGAGCGTTTCGAGCCGAATAATATTTTCGCGCTAATAACGCGGCGCCCGAGGCGAACGTAATCAGGTGAGAGGCGTCAATGATTTAATCAGCCAACATTACTCGAGATTTCACCCCTTCCCCCTCCACCTACCGCCTCCCCCAGCGAGCGAGCAGCCGCGCGTGCGAGAGCGAAATGAGAAATACAGTCGATTCTGCGGAAGAGAAAAAAGAAAAGACAACCCACTCGCCGCACATGCTATCGTCAAGCGATCACCGCTTCCCGCAATTTCCTGAACATCTCCTCCATGTCGAAGTCGTTCACGACAGTTTCCCCGGCCGCTTTGGTTTCCTTATTATCGTGGGAATCTTCGTCCCTGATATCCTTGCAGGAAGCATCATGCTATACGCACTTCTTTAGTATGGAATCGAGCCACTAACACACACAAAACAACAACAAAAAATAGAAAATAACGATAAAGAACGATAAAGAGAGAAGAACGATAAAGAACGATAAAGAGAAAAGAACGATAAAGAACGATAAAGAACGATAAAGAGAAAAGAACGATAAAGAACGATAAAGAAAAAAGAACGATAAAGAACGATAAAGAACGATAAAGAGAAAAGAGCTATAAAAAACGATAAAGAACGATAAAGAACGAGAAGAAGGGTGCGCAGAAATGAGAAGAGAGAGAGAGAGAGAAAGAGAGCAGAAGAAGAGAGAGAGAGAGAGAGAGAGAAGAAGAGAGAGAGAGAGAGAGAGAGAGAGTGAGAGAGCTAGAACACAACACGTTTCTGTTCTAATAGATTGGCAGCTCGCGCTTGCCAATGACCCAGACGAAATGGGTTCTATCGTCTCTCTCTCTCTCTATCTTTCCTCTCTCTCTCTTTCTTCCTCTCCTTCTCTCTTCGGTCGTGCCTCCCTCTCTCTCGCGCTCTCTCTTTCTTACGCCCTTTCCGTCGTCTCTCTCTCTTTCTGCTCCCCCTCTCTCCTCCTCTTCTCTCTCCGAGGCGAACAACAGGAGGAGAGAACACAAGTTAAATGTGCTTCTGTTCCATAGATTGACCACATCGGCGCCATCTGATGAATTCTGATTCTGAGCGTTATTCCTGCTAACGTTTAAATTTTACAGCTACCACCCATTCACATTTTGCACGAGGGGGAGAAATAGCTGAATCCGCTAGGGACGGCTCTGATTGGTTAATTTTGTCTCTTATTTTATTTTATTTTTTATTATTTTTGTGCTAATTTTTGTTTTATTTTAGAATTAGGGATAGAGTTAGGGTTAGGGTTAGGGTTAGAAAATTAGGGTTAGGGTTAGGGTTAACGTGATTACTAATATCCACAATTTATTTCTACCATTCACTATCTTCTCCCCCTGAGAACCTAATACTACGCATTCATTTATCGCGCTCGCAGCTTCCACGCAACGCGGGCTGCCACCTTACGTCCTATACGTTCTGCACGCATATTGCCATGGAGTCCCCTACTTTCCCTACCACTGAGCCTAAACAATGACCGCTGCTAACGCGTTGTAGGTCATCTCACAACACAATAGATGCGACTCAGCGGGAACATTACAAAGACCGTACCAACGTCGAGCCCTCGTCCGCGTTTATTCGCACCCGGACAGTTAAGAAAATGCGATAATGATGATGACTACTAGGCACTTAGAATATGACTACTGGCAGCTAAAAGAAAAAAAAAAACGCTAACTCCTAGACCCTAAGCCTAAACCAAACCTAAACCTAACTAAAACCTAACCCTAAACCCTAAAAAAAAAAAAATTAAATTAAATAAAGTGCCTAGTAGTCACTCATATCGCATCTAACTGCGGTTGCGTTTATTCACCCTCCTCCCATGCCGCCCTTTTTCCGCCCTCTTCCCCCTCTATCTTCCCCTCCCTCCTCGCCCTCCCCTCCTCTTCCTCCTGCCTCCTCCTCCTCCTCCTTCCTCCTCGCTCTACCTCCCTCGCTCCTCACTCCTCCTCCTCCTGCCTCCTCCCTCGCCCTCCTCCTCCCTACGCGCACCACCCTAAACCACGCAACACCCTACCTCAACGCAGACACCCTACCAACGCAACACCCTACCAACGCAGCACCCTACCAAACGCAACACCTACTAATGCAACACCTACCAACGCAACACGCCTACCAACGGCAACACCGCTACCAACGCACCACCCTACTAATGGCAACACGCCTAACCAAGCAGCAACACCCTATACAACGCAACCCCTACCCATTAACCAACGCAACACCCTAAGCTAATGCAACAGCCTACCACGCAGCAGCCCTACCAACGAAACCACCCCTACTAATAGCAACACCCTAACCAACGCAAACCCCTACCACGCAACACGCCTAGCGCAACGCAACACCCTACTAATGGCAACACCCTACCAACGGGCGAACACCCTAAACCAACGCAACACCCTACTAATGCAACACCCTAACGCAACGCAACACCCTACAACGGGCAACACCGCTACAACGCAACACCCTACTAATGCAACACCCTACCAACGCAACACCCTACCTAAGCAACACGCCCTACTAATGCAACACCTACGCCAACGCAACACCGCTACTAAACGATATATTCAAAAATCAGCCTAATCCAGCCAGTCGGATCATTGGAAACAGCCTGTGCATAATATTCGGACCCGCAATCTTCTCATTCTCACTACACTTTAGCCGGATTTCACGCAACGAATCATCTTCTCACACCTCCTCCTCATCATCCCCCTCATCCTCCTCCTCCATCCTGCAGCCTCTCTCATCGTCCTCCCTCCTCTCCTCCTCGCTTTCTCCATTCCTGCTCTCCCCCTCACTCTCCTCCTCCTCCTCCTCCATCGTTCTCCTTTTCCATCCTGCCTCTCCTCCTCCGCCTCCTCCTTCTCTCCTCTTCCTCCTGCTCCTCCTCATTATCCTCCTCCCCCCCTTAAGTGCTCCTCCTCCTCTCTCCATCCTCCTCCTCCTCCTCATCATCATCTGCCCTTATCCTCCTCCTCCTCCATCCTCCTCCTCCATCCGCCTGCCTCCTCCCGCTCCTCCTCCTCCTGCCATACCCCTCCCCATCCTCGCTCCTCCATCCTCCCTCCTCCATACTGGCCTCCTCCTCCTGCCTCCTCCTCATCCTCTTCAATCTGCGCGTACGAAACGCTCACAGTCAATTAAGCGTGCCTGGCGTCGATGATAACGAGCGGGTACTAAAGAAACTCATCGCCTAATCGATAATTACCCCCAGTATTATCGGTGTAATTGATTTATGGGCTTCCTGGCGTGGTGTTTTTTTTTTATTGCGCGTCCGGCAGCGTCTATTGCTATTGCATCTCACAGCAGCAGCAGCAGGCAGCAGCAGCCAGTCAGTAGTCAGTAGTAGTAGTATGAGTAGTAGTAGTAGTATAGTAGTAGTAGTAGTAATAGTATAGATATATTAGTAGTAGTAGTAGAGAAAGAGAGAGGAGAGAGAGAGATGAGAGAGAGAAAGAGAGAGAGAGAGAGAGAGAGAAGAGATAAGGAGAGAGAAGCGAGAGAGAGAGAGAGAGAGAGAGAGAGAGAGAAGAGAGAGAGAGAGGAGAGAGAGAGAGAGGACGAGAGAGAGAGACTCGCGGTCAACTTTATATTCAACGGCCTCGACCCCCTGAATCTTCTATCATGAAACTACATCTTCCGCTGGCCCATCCTCTGGCTTCGTGTTCGCAATCTCTGGCGTCCGAATGACAATTTCATGTCACTGCATGTAACAAGAAGCGCATGCCGACCGCGTCTGCAATACGGATATGATCATCTCTCTCTCCCTCTCATCTCCTCTCTCTCTCTTCCTTTCTCTCCTCTTCTCTCTCTCTCTCTCTTCTCTCTCTTCTCTCTCTCTCGTCTCTCTCGCTCTTTTTGCTCTTCTCTCTCTCTCTCATCTCTCTCTTCTCTCTCTCTCTCTCTCTTACTCCGTTCACTTTTTATTTCTCTCTCTATTTCCTCATTGCGCTTTCCCTCTCTCTCTCGCATTTTCTCTCTCCGCTTTATGTTCTCGTGTATATATGTGTACATATTATCAATACTGTGTACATATATCATGACGAACACAGCGCACGTCCACGACACCCGACACGCGCGTCCATCATACCCCGACTCTACCCTAAATTGCCCGCATTAATGCAGCGGATTGCCCACGCAGGCCTGCACTGCTAGCGACTGCAAAGCGCCCTCTCGTGGATTGGGAAACGAGCTGTCGGTGCCATCTTGTCCGTCACTCTGAAATCTACTACAGCGCTTCGTGGCCAGCCTTGCGCATTATACCGCATACGCGGCCCGCCTCCTCTCCTCGCGTTCCTATTACTCGCACCACACGAAGTCCTGTTTGCAGCCGTGTATCACACCCCCACCGTCATGAAATAACGTCCCTATGCATGCGAAAATAAGTGATCGAAGTCGTGTTAAGGCTATGACGCACCCTGCTAGCAGAGTGATAGACATGGCAGTGCGAATCGGAGGGGGAGGAGAGCGCTTGTCATAGTGGGTTTGTTTACCGTGACTCAAACTTGCATGTAATCTTATATAGCGTAGGGCTTCCACGCCTTTAGAGCGGTATTGTAATGGCGATATGGACGGTGAAAATAGGGCGAGCGTCGAACGCAGACGCGTGCGAGAAGTAATATTATTGATATGCGCGAACATCGAGCGAAATTAAGTTAGATGATTGCTTCTCGCGCATCGACGTTTCGCGCTGCTCTATCTCTCTCTTTCCTCCTCTACTCTCTTCTCCTGCGTTCTCTCAATCTCTGTCTTTCTCTCCTACTTATGCATCTCTGCTTTATCGGCCAGGCCCTCTGTCCTTCTCTCTCCCTTATCTTTCTTCTGTCCCTCCTTTTTTCGCCTCACGCTCTCTTTTTCTCGTCTCTTCTCTCTCTGCTCCTCTCATCTCTCTCTCCCTCTTCGCACAGGCCGTCTCTCTCTCTTGCCCTTTCTCTTGCTCGCTATCTCGCTTTCTAACCACGTAGAGAGGCGGTGGCGTAAGCAGGCATTATGCTACGCTTATATCATGATTTTTTCATCCTAACCCTTATTCTCACTTGCTGTATTGCAATTCCCCGTCAGCCTCGCATTCTCCGACCCGTAATCACCTTCCGAAGGCGGCGGCCACCGTCGCACCCTCACGACGTCGGCAATCAGGAGAACCGTCGGCGACGTTTGACGTGTCTGGCGTGCCAGTCCCGCTAGGCGGTGCCGTCGAATTCGATCAAATGCAATATCAGGTGCGGGCGATTGCCTCTCTCCTGATGTGTTTATTCTCTCCGCGGGGATGCATGCGAGTAACGCGCGAACGTCATTATGGCCTATTCAAATGCACCGCAGGCTTCCTCCTGTTGCCCCCACTCCTCCTTCTCAGCGCTGCTTTTCTCTCTCGACCCGTCCCCCTTCCGCCCTCCTTCATGCCTCCTCCTGACGCCTCCTCTTCCCTCCTCCTGCTCCATCTCCTGTCTGTCTTCTTGTTCTGCTCTTATCTACTTTTCAAGGTCATCTCTCTTTCCCTCTCTGTCTCTCTGCTCTCTCTCTCTCTCTCTTTCCTCTCTCATGTCTCTCGTCTCTCCTCTCTCTCTCGCTCTCCTCTCTCTCTCTCGTCCTCTCTGATCTCTGTCCCCTGCTTTCCCCTTTCTCTCTCCCTCCGCTCTCTGTCCTCTCCACTCTCTCTCCCTCTCTCTTCTCTCCCCTCTCTCTCCCTCTCTCCCTTCTCTCATTATTTCTCTTTCGCCCTCTCTCCCCCTTTCTCCCACTGCTCTTCTCCCTCCTCTCTCCCCCTCTCTCTCTTCCCTCCCTCTCCTCTTCTCTTGCGCCTCTCTCTCTCGCCCCTCTCTCTCTCGCCTGCTAGCACATATAGGTCGCTGTGGGTAATTGATCGCAGACCGCGCGCTCTCTCGTTAAGACTGCAGTAAGCGTGGCGATTACAACGCAAATTGAAATGCCGTCAGGAACTAAAGCAGAAAGCTGCACAAGCACGAAGGCTGTAGCGCGCACGGAGTTCACAAAGTATTATATTCAAGATTATCATACAGATTAGCATAGGTTATACCGCAAATAATAGCGACACAAGTACATGCGCAGGCACGCACTCACGCGCGTACGACGCAGACCGCACGCACAGGCAAGGCGCGCACGCGAACGCACGAACCTAACGCACATACGCACATACACACACACACCACCAGCACGCGCGCGACGATTACACACACATACGCACACACGCAACGATCACACACACACAACGCACGCACACACACACACACCACACACACATCACCACACACCACGCACACACAAGCAAACACCACACACACACACACACGCACGGCAGCACGCACGCACACGCACACACAGACAAACACACACATACACACACACATGTCCATTCCAGGACACGAATTTCACACAAAACCATTTAGGTCGTAATATACTTCCACTAATGCGTACCAATTAGGTAATACTATATTATACTTGCCGACGTGAATTCGTTTTGCCGCACAAAGTCTTTAAAATGTAACTTTGCGAATGCATCTGAAATTCCCCGGATCGATACATTACCCCGCTGGCAATTCGTTGTACGCACCCAATCCTGCCGTGGCCATAATAACTATTGATAGCGCCTAAATTATGGTAATCATCAAATCACTCATAGGCGCCCGTTGAGAAATTTATATGAACGACGCATACACACAGATGCATACGTAGACAAACGCGCACACGCGAAACACACCAACGAACACACACACACACACACCAGAAATCGCAACACACCGCGACAACATAACACACACACACAACACACCACACACGACACACACACACACCACACAGATGCATACGACAACAAACCGCACACACGCAACCGACACGAACACACACACACAGCACACACACACCCCCACACACTACAAACACACACACAGACAGCTAGGCGCACGCACCACGCACGCCACGCACGCACGCACGCACGCACTGCACCACGCGCGCGCGGGCGTTTTTCTGCTCTCTCACTCTCTCTCTCTCTCTCTCTCTCTCTCTCTCGCTCTCTAATTTCTCTCAGACTCGCGCGTCTGAGCAGCGAAAGAATCGGGGTAATGAAATTCGTACGCAATTTCGTCGGCGCGTCGGCAAGGCGACGTCCCCTGGCCGACGCAAGCGCCGCATTAAGCAGCGTCGCCCGCGCAGCCAAATATTCTTGCGAACGGATAAGGTCTGATCTTAATGCAGTACGGGAATCAGGGCTCACAAACGCACGCACGCACGGCGCGAACACGCAACATATAGGCAGGCCGACAAACAGGCACGTATACGCACACATACATAACATACGTGGCGCCACATACACGCACGCGCACCGCACGCACACACACGCACAGCACTGCGACGCATGCACGCACCGCATGCAGCAACGCACGCACGGTCACGCACGCACGCACAAGCACGCACCATGCACGCAGGCAACGCCGCCACGCACGCACGCAAGCGCACGACAACACACACACACACACCGCCACACCCACACCCATACACCCAGCAACGATAGCTGCAATCGAGCTCATCGCTGCGTAAGTAAGACTCCGCGCGCGGTATACAGTTGATCTCAATACTGTGAAGTAGCGACTTGGAAGCCCGCACACTCCGCCCGCCCCAACCACAAAGAAGATTCGATTAACTTCCTGACGTTCTCGGACCTCTCATCGTTCCTCGTCTCTCACTCTCCTCTCTCTCTCTCGTCTCTCCTCTCTCTACTCTCTCTCGCTCCTCGCGCTTCCTCTCCTCTCTTCTCCTCTCTTCTCGTCTCTCTCTCTCTCTCAGCTGCTCTCGTCGTTCTGTTCTCTCTCGCTCTCCCTCCGTCCCTCTCTCTCATCTCTCTCTTTCTCTCCTCTCTCTTCCTCTCTCTGCTCTCGCTACTGTGTCTCTCTCTGCTCCTCTCTCCTCTCTCTCCCCCCTCTCCTCTCTCGGCTCACTCTCTCGCCTTTATATCTCACCCGCTTCCGTTTCCCTAACACAGGATTCTCTATACTATTCTTTCCTGATTAATAAGGGAACAAC
>NW_014578755.1:46444-52556 GCF_000485595.1 Priapulus caudatus
GAACGATAAAGAACGATAAAGAACGATAAAGAAAAAGAAGAAAACACACTCGCGCGAAGCATCGGAGGAGGAGAGCGCGTGTGGGATTCTCTCTCGGCAGACTGATCGACTCACGTTTCCCTTCAGGTCCTTGCTCGCCGCACCGCACTCGATACACACAAGTCTCTCACAGTCGACGCATCTCTGGCCTTCCTTGTTGATGTCGGCAGCGTCGGTCTGCACCTCCACCTGGTGGCAGATCGGACACAGCTGTCGGCCGGTTCTCTCTTCGAGACTGGCGACCGACGCCCGACGCACGACCGTCTCCGCGTACGTCGCAAAGTCCTCTTCGAGAGTTTGCTGGAGTACGCCGAAGAGGAGGGCGCAAAGGGGTGGATGTTGTAGCGAGAATAGGACCGTGGTCTGGGAGCGGGTGCGAGGGGGGGTCCTGGGATGTCGCAGGACAGCAGGCGATTCTTTACTAGCATAGTTGATGTATTGTGGTTAGAACTGTGGGTTATGGAGGTCGTTGTCTCGCGTAGTCGCTTAGAGAACAAGCGAGCAACGCGATGTGTGGTAGATTTAGTATAGGATAATGGTGGCTTCGTGCGTAATCGCAGGACAGCAGCCCCAATTTGTTAGGTATGCTACGGGAGGAACGAGCGCAGGGAGAGGAAGAGAAGAGAGATGGGAGAGAGAGAGAGGTGAGGAGAGGAAAAGGATGGCTAAAGAAGAGAGAAAAGGGAGAGTAGAGAGCGCCGCGCCGAGAGTGTGAGAGAGAGAGAGAGAGAGAGAGAGGAGAGAGGGAAGAGGGCGGAGACAGGAGAGAGAGAGGAGAGAGAGGATTAGGAGAGAGCGGAGAGCGGAGAGAGGGGACGAATAGAGTAGCGAGGCGCGGACGCGGACGCGATAGCGAGCGAGAAGAGAGAGAGAGAGAGAGAGCAGAAGAGAGAGAGAGAGGGGAGAGAGAGGCGTGCGGTGATAGACGGAACGTAATAAGTGAATAATAGTGTAGGGATCGAATGCGGGCATACAGTAAATATGAAATATGATTATACCGCTAAAATATATTATATGTATGACAAAGAGCGCGGAAGACGAATAGCGGAAAAACGTTTAGTATGTGCGGAATAATGTAATGATCGGAATATACGACGATCGACATTTATGAATGCATTGGAGTGCCATGTTATAAGTGCATCGTCAGTTGCGTTGAATACAATACTACGCGGATTTTCCCTTCAGCGTATTAAGCTTTTTGCCTAAGCATACGAAGAACGCCATCTGTAGAACGACCGGCGTGCGAGAACAACAGCTACACACATGCTACGCGATGCACAGGTCGCAGACGCAACACACACGGCGCGCACGCACGCATGCACGCGCACAGACGCGCCCACACAGGGCACGTGAATACACACACCGCGCGCACGGTACGCACGCAACATGCGCAGACGAACTCCACATTCAAAAACCCAGCCGGGGCGCACGCACAACTTACGCACGCATGCACACACGATGCACGGCCGCACGCCGGACTATCGCTCAAGACCAGACGTTACCTAACCCCGAGCGTGTGCTCCGGCACTGCGGGCTTTTTTTTTGTGTACCCCCACGCGCCCCCACGCCCACGCGCCACGCCCCGCCCCAGCGCCCCCCCCACCCCACGCGCCCCCCGGCGACACCCCAAGCCACCGTGAAATCGACATCTCGAGTACCGTCAGGCCGAGTCGCAATTCTCAGTGCACGAAGGTGTGGCCACCTCTCGCTCGCTCGTTACGCTTAAGCGCTGCCGATTCGTCTGGGAGGCGAATAATCAACGCTGAATGCACCGATGACGCGTTAATAACATTGACTGCTAAAGCTCGAAGCAGCCAAGCTTCTTGACATCATCCCCTGACCCTTGCACTGCGCTTGGTGTTGGGTAAGTAATCAGCCGGCGGGAATCGCAAGGGCAACACCGCAAGCGTATACGCATATACCTAGTTAGATTTTGAGTGGAGCGTTAGTATTATACCTATATATACTATATATTATATATATATTATATATGGGCGAGCTTATATATACAGCGCTGAATTGCGCGAACCCTGTTTTGGAATCATGCCAGGGATTCTAGTTATTTATTTTTTCCACATTATATAAATCGAATTCACGCACTAGCACTAGAATTATAAATAATATTATGTAATAGTCATTAGATGATTTAGATCTATAGTAGTAGCTAGATAGTTTGTATTACTATTAGTATTAGTAATTAGTATAATATTTAGCTAATAGTATTAATTAGTACTAGGATATTAGCATCGGATTACTAATGTCGTAACGGGTCTTGCATGTCCACATGTCAAAAAGAATGTCAAATCGCCCGTATTGGGGAATAGCGACTACCGTCGTCCTCTTTTTAACGCCGGTATACTGCATCTTTCGTATACACGGCTTAAGACTTACGTACGGAGACGTCGTTAGTGTCATACATAGACGGATGCAAGGCTATTTACCTATAGCATTCATGCACAGTCTTGTCGGCTGCCGTTCGCTCAAGCTCTGCTGCGTTGCGCACACTCACCACCCTTCAACCATCGCGCCGACTTCCCATTATTCGCGACCTTCTCTCCCTCCTCGCGCACCTCGTTTTATTACAAATCTCGTTAGTGTTTCGGCGAGAATAATCGTGACGAGTATCAGCGTCGCCTAATAACTTGCCACGCACGCACGCTACGCACTACGCACACGATGGATGCATGCACGCACGCATGCACGCTATGGATTGGCATGCACACACGCACGGCACTCTCATGGAGTGCATGCAACGCCCACGTCACGCACGCATGGATGCGATGCACATGCACGCACGCACGCTACGCACGCATGCACGCATGCGGATGCATACACACGCACGCGCGACGCGCACGCACGCGCACGCACGCACGATACGTAGCGGACGCACGGTGGATTGCATGCCACACGCCACGCACCGCACGCACGCACGGCACGTACGCATTGATCTTGCAGTGCACACGCACGCACGATGCACGCAATGATGCATACACACGCCCGCACGCCGCACGCACGCACGCACGCGCCGCATGGCATGCATGGCACACGACACGCACTCACGCACGCACCGCACGCACGCATGCACGCCATGATGCATACACACGCACCGCCGCCACACGCACACAAACTGCACGGCACGCGCGCACGCTTGTGAAACGCCATGGTGGCATCCACAGCGCACGCACGCACACGCACACTTAAATGCACGCGCGACCGCGCGCACGCATGAACGCCACTGGTGCATAACACACGCACGCCACCAAGATGGGCTGCAGACACGATTTGGGTATGCACGCAAACACACACGCCACGAATTTTATAGAACGCGACGCGGACACCGCACGCCATGAAAGATCAACGAATGCTACGCACACGCACGCACGTATTTTGCGCACGGCCCACGGCAAACATGGACGCCACGAAATTCAACGCCACGCACGCACGCATGACACGCCGCCGCACGCACACGACGAGCGCACACACGCACGCACACACACACCCACACCACACATACACACACACACACACACACACTACACACACACACACACACACACACAGCATTTCAGTATTGTTACGCAGGCAAGCAATGCAGGCTCTAATTCGCTTACTCGTCTTCTATGTATGTGGACGGATATTGCGTTGGGTAGATGTATGGCCGTCTGTCGCTGCTTCCTGCGACCATGTACCACCCGTACACAGGCTTACGTAAAGCAACCATTATTGATCTTATAGCATTTCAGCATTAGCAGTTGATTGCTCTGTTGCACCGGCAGATTTGCGTAGCGGCGGCGGGTAGCGGTGAAGGAGTTTATTTCCACAACTAATCATCGTGCGAAGCGCTCTCTCTCTCTCTCTCTCTTCTCTTTCTCTCTCTCTCTCTCTCTATTCTCTCTCTCTTCTCTCTCTTTCTCTCTCTCTCAGTTCTCTCTCGCTCTCTCTTTCTCTCTTTCTCTCGTCTCTCTCTCTCTCTCTTCTCTCTCTCTCTCGTTCGTTCTCTCCCTCTCTCTCTCTTTCGTTCTCTCTCTTTCTCTCTCTCTCTCTCTCTCTCTCTATCTGTCTCTCTCTCTCTCCCTTTTCTCGCTCTCCTTTCTCTCTTCTCTCTCTTCTCTCTTTCTCTCTTCGGCTTCTCTCTCGACTCTCTCTCTCATCTCCTCTCTCTCTCTTCTCGTCCTCTCTCTGTCTCTCTCTCTCTTTCTTTTCTCTCTCTTCTCATCGCTTCTCTCCTCCTGCTCTTTCTCTCTCTCTCTCTCTGCTGTCCTCTCTCTCTCTTTCTCTCTCTCTCTTCTCTCTCTCTTTCTTTCTTTCTTCGCTCGGCCCTTCTCTCTCATCTCTCTTATCTTTCTCTCTCTCTCTCCTCTCTCTCCTATCTCTCTCTTCTCTTCTCTGTCTGATCTCTCCCCCTCTCTCTTCTGCTCTCGGTGTCCCCAGTAGTCTCCGTTTCTCTCGCTCCGTGCTTTGCTGTTCACTCCCCCTCCTCTAAATATCGATAGTTTCTCTCTCTGTCTCTCCCTCTCTCTCTCTTCTCATTCTCTCTTCCTCCACGCTCCCTCCTTCTCTCTTTCCCCCCTCTCTCTTTCGCCTTCTTATTTGTCTCCGCGCATGGCGAATATTTTCTCACCGGCGAACGCACTACAAGCCGCGAGCGCTGCCCCGTCTCTTCGCCACGGTCGTGCTACCATGCTTTGACCGCGGCTACATAGCTCTTCTATCAATCAACTGTTCTTCTGTAATTAATTTACATTGCCGACGTTTTGCGGGTCAATCTTTAATGATTTGCGCCGCCGTAAATTATTTTTACAATTAATCTTGACTTTCGCGAGCGCGAGTTGCCGCTCCGCGACGACGCGTTCACAGAGGACTATATCACTTATCAAGAATGACGATGATCGAGAGTCTCGATTATGTACTCTTGAATACCTATTACACGCGGGCGATCGGCGGGCGCGCAAGCAGTTGGCGCAGTGGTATATCCTTGCACGGGCTGTACCATGGAAGATACATTCCCTCTTATGGCACCATCCCGCTCTGACAATTTCAACAGTCCTGTCAAATCCCTACTAAAACCATGGCCGCCTCGCGTGCGCATTGCGGCAGGCTTAAAGAAGGGGATCGTTATTCATAGGGGGGCGAGGAGTACCTTGCCATCGCCCGCCCCCTGTTACTTTATAGGGCTTTCTATAAACAATCCCGCTGGTGCTGCATTTATAAGGGATACCCACCACTCCCCTAACACAGGATCTCTATACTATCCCGTTGATGCTACTGCATTAATAAGGGGGATACCACCTCCCTGTCCCCCTCTTCCCTTATACTGGATCTCTATATACCATCCCGCTGCTGCTACTGCATTAATAAGGGGAATACTACCGCCCCCCCCCCCCTAACACAGGATCTCTTTATTATCCCTTTGATGCGATTGCATTCACATGGGGAAACCACGACCCCGAATACGGCATATCTATCCCGATGCTAATGCTGTTGCTGCATTTATAATGGGATACCGCTTCCCGGTCCCTTATCACGGGAGCTCTGTGTCCCTGATCACAGTCCGGTTTCAATATGTATCTGAAGCCAGTCGATGAATCCACTGTCTCACTTACTGGCTCTTATTATATGCGTGTTTACTCCACAGTGTCATCTGACTCATCCAGCCATCTCTCCCCGGCTCGCCGTTACCGATATCCTATCATCGTCATCATCCCTATCATCGTCATCATCATCGTCATCATCCCTAATGACGTCATTGTCCCTATCATCATCATCGTCCCTGTCATCGTCATCGTCCCTATCATCGTCACCATCCCTATCATCGTCATCATCCCTATCATCGTCATCATCATCGTCATCATCCCCATCATCGTCAATGTCCCCTATCATCATCATCGTCCCTGTCATCGTCATCGTCCCTATCATCGTCACCATCCCTATCATCGTCATCGTCCCTATCATCGTCACCATCCCTATCATCGTCATCATCCCTATCATCGTCATCATCATCGTCATCATCCCTATCATCGTCATCGTCCCTATCATCGTCATCATCATCATCATCGTCACCATCCCTATCATC
>NW_014578755.1:54843-56250 GCF_000485595.1 Priapulus caudatus
CGCATACCCAGCAGATTTGGTGGGAGCGTGTATATATATAGGCATATATATATATATATATATATGAAGCGTATATATACAGCGCTGATGCGCGAACCCTTGTTTTCCGGGATCAAGAGGATTCTGTTATTTATTTTTTCCACATATATAAACGATTCACACTAGCAATAGAATTATAAAATAATATTAGTAATAGTATTAGTATTAGTATAGTAGTAGTATTAGTATTACTATTAGTATTAGTATTAGTATAATATTAGTAATAGTATTAATTAGTATTAGTATAGCATGGCATTACTAATGCATAACGGTTTGCATTGTCTACATGTCAAAAGAATGTCAAAAACGCTATTGGAAATAGCGACTACCGTGTCCTCTTTTTAACGGCTATACATGCTCTCTTCTATAACGGCTAACATTACGTACACGGAGACGTCGTTAGTGTCATACATAGCGGATGCAAGCTATACTATAGCATTCATGCACAGTCTTGTCGGCTGGCCGTCGCTCAGCTCTGGCTGCGTGCGAATAATAACATGCCGATTCATTATTGCCGATTCTTTTGCCGATTCAGTTTTTTATAAATCTCGTTAGTGTTTCGCAGAATAATCGTGACGAGTATAGCGTCGGCCTAATAACTTGCACGCACGCACGCACGCACTCACGCACGCATGGATGCATGCACGCACGCATGCACGCATGGATGCATGCACACACGCACGCACGCATGGATGCATGCAAACGCACGCACGCACGCACGCACGCATGGATGCATGCACATGCACGCACGCACGCACGCACGCACATGCACGCATGGATGCATACACACGCACGCACGCGCACGCACGCACGCACGTACGCACGCACGCGTGGATGCATGCACACGCACGCACGCACGTACGCATGGATGCATGCACACGCACGCACGCATGCACGCATGGATGCATACACACGCCCGCACGCGCACGCACGCACGCACGCACGCACGCATGGATGCATGCACACACACGCACTCACGCACGCACGCACGCACGCACGCACGCATGCACGCATGGATGCATACACACGCACGCACGCACACGCACACATAAATGCACGCACGCGCGCACGCATGAACGCATGGTGCATACACACGCACGCACGCACACGCACACATAAATGCACGCACGCGCGCACGCATGAACGCATGGTGCATACACACGGACGCACCCAGATGGGTACAGACACATTTGGATGCACGCAAACACACACGCACGAATTTACGAACGCACGCGGACACGCACGCATGAAATCACGAATGCACGCACACGCACGCACGTATTTTCGCACGCGCGCAAACATGGACGCACGAATTCACGAACGCACGCGGACACGCACGCATGAAATCACGAATGCACGCACACGCAC
>NW_014578756.1:0-10274 GCF_000485595.1 Priapulus caudatus
CCCTAACCCTTGTTTACTTGAGATAACGCTAAAAATTAAAAACTGCCGGGCATTTAGGAAATCGAAGACCGTGCCCGGCAGCCGTCAGATATACGCCGGCTGCCAGGCATATAGCCACTGTGTTAAATTAATGACAGATATGGTGGCTACGCGTCCGGAACCGGTTGCCTAGCTTCCAGGCTAAGCATCCGGACATCCACTCACACAGTGATTGTGCGACATGCGTACACGCATGATTGCGCAATGGGACGCTCTGCTGATTGCCGAAAATATACAATATACGTTAATGCCTGGTTAGGGTTAGGTTAAGCCTCCCCTTGAAACCTATATCACGACATTAATGACATGAAAGTTGGGAACGCTCCTCATGGAGCGTTAGCCGTAAAATAGAATTATGCACTGCTGCCGTCTATCCTTTCAGTTTCATCCGTCCCATATCGCTCGCTTGCTCTCTCTCTCTCTCTCTCTCTCTCNAATCTAGAGACACGGTGTTATTGAGAGCTACGGTCAAACCAATAAGAGTGCCCATATGGTGATGCTGTTTAACCGTTAGGGTCGGCGCTCTGTGCCACCAGGACCCGGAGATACTCCATTGGTATTGTAGTGGCTCTAGGGGTGGCCACAACTGGATTTTCACACGTGCCATGGTTAGCACATGTAATTTATTTGTTTCGATGCCATTTTTTTCGCTCCTCCCGTAAAGGCAGGGAACGGGCCTATACAGAATGGGGATATACCATGCACCAAGCCCATGCTCGCGACGTAAGGATAGATATATAGATCTCAACTTAAAAGCTGGACACGAACATCAACTTATGTGACGTTGTCACTGGCAGTTCAGTCTCGTATTCTCCCGTGATAGACTTTGTTCGTGTGTCGGGGACAAGATCCTGTCTCTTCAGATCATCAGTTCGTAGAGGGAGACTCGCTCTACTAAGCTATGTCAGATTTAACCGTCATTTGCGAAAAAGTACATTAATTCTGTCACTGACTGGCATTCGCTAAATCTTTTATAGCGCGATTGCAATCGAAAAGTAATTGTTTACACAGCCTAATCGAGATTTTCCACAGAACGCAAACGGCAAACAAGACAAATACGCTTGTGTTCACATCTTATCAAATCTGAGTTTGTGGGTCATAAATATAAAACCGACTGCGTTCCTTCCCATATCAGAGGCTTACGGCTGCGACTGGAACCACGCGACCAAGTCTCGAACCTCTACGGGCAACATAGTTAGGGTCGTACCAGAGGAGATAAAATTGTAAAGTATGTTACCAAAGCAACAAATGCTGAAGTACGCATTTGGGTGATGCAGTAGCAAAAAACCCCCAGAGTGAAATATAACTAAGTCTGATACTTCAATGGGATACGAATAGGGCAGTCTTCAAGCACACATAGCCGATTCAGCGGCCATACAAGCAGACTAGAGACACGCGGTCATCACAGCAGGCTCAGAGACAACGTCATCAACAGCAGCTAGGAGACAACGCGCTCCATGCCACATCAATATAGGATTAGGCAGGCGGTCATTCACAGCAGCTAGGAGACATACGGTCATCACATCAGATAGAATTAGGGCGGGCATGCGTCTTCACCCAGCACTAGAGACAGCGGGTCATCACAGCAGCAGAGACAGCGTGTCATCCACGACAAGCTAGAGACAAGCGGTCATCACAGCACGCTAGAAGAAACGGGTCATCAACAATCCAGATAGATAGGATCCTCAGCGGTCATCACAGCAGCTAGAGAGCAGAGCCGTCATAAACACCAGCAGTAACGGTCATTCAAACAGCGCTAGAGTACGAGTACGTGTCATACACATCAGATGATGACAGGGGGCCAGCGGTCATACAGCAGCTAGAGACAGCGGTCATCACAGCACAGAGATCAAGCGGTCCACAACATCCTCAGATAGATAGGCAGCGTCATGCACAAGCAGCAGAGACAGCGGCGTCATCACAGCAGCTGAGAGACAGCGGTCATCACAGCAGCTAGAGACAACGGTCATCACAGCAGCAGAGACAGCGGTCATCACAGCAGCTAGAGACAGCGGTCATCACAGCAGCTAGAGACACGTCATCCACAGCCACTAGAGACAGCGGTCAATCATATTCATCACAGCAGCAGAGGCAGCGTCATCACAGCAGCAGAGGCAGCGTTCATCACAGCAGCAGAGGCAGCGGTCATCACAGCAGCTAGAGACAGCGGTCATCACAGCAGCTAGAGACAGCGGTCATCACAGCAGCAGAGACAGCCGTCATCACAACAGCTAGAGTGACAGCTGCCTGTAGGACTACAGTATAAGATGACGGCAGCTAACGTTGATGAAATCTGGCAGCATCTGGGCAGCTTCGGCCGCTATCAGTGGACGAAGGTGAGCCTCATACTCTTCGGTAACATCTTCTGGGCCTTCCACATGATGTCGACGACCTTCCTGGCCGCCGTGCCGCCGGACCGCACCTGTCCAGCGCTGACCAACGACACCGGTAACGTGACCAGTGTGCGGGAGGGCTGGCCGGGGCAGCCGTGTCCACTGCTGGCTAACGCCACGCCGGAGGGAATGCTGGACCCATGCCGGACGCTGTCCAATCTGACGTACGGTGGCTGGAATGAGACAACGCCAGAGGACGAGTGCGAGCGAGGATGGAACGATACCAACCATCCTGCGTCTATCGTTACCGACGTACGTATATAGATACAAAGCGAGGGTGGCTAACATGGGAGAAACCTATGAGCGGAGAGCTAATGAGGGAGGGGGTCGGAGAAACTGGATTAAGGATACTCTCCACCTTTTGCACGGGTATTGCTAAAATAAAGATTAAACGTTTATTGACGAATGAATCGAATCAATCACACGTTTTATTTATAGAGGAGATACATCTCTATGCTCAAGCCAAAAAAACTCATGAAATTTCCAGCACCTAATGATATTACCACACAAATTTTGAATTTTTATGTAAAAATGGTATTTTGGATATTTCTCAATTACCACAAAGAGTGAGAAAGCAAAATTTTCGTTACAGGTTAAGCACAATATGTACCAAAATAGCGCATCAGAATTTTTCTTTTAAGTTTTATATTTACTGAGAAAAATGAAAAAAAACGCTTAAAAAGTTGTGTTCGAATTGAAAATTTTAGCGAATAAAGAGGCATAAGTATTAAAATACGGCACTTAATAACAATCCCTGACGCCTTTTTTAAAGCAATATGTTACCATTAAAACAAGTGTAAAATTAAATTAATCCGAGTTGTAATCACAGAGAAATATCCATTTATACATCGGCTACTATGTCAGAAATCGAAACAGAGAAATCAGCGTTTTTCTATTTTTCACAATGATCGACCGCCTGTGTGCAAACTGGACGAACGTATGTGAAACATCTACTAGCTGTTAGTACTTACTGTGACATATCCATGACTAACTGACACCACTAAATTGGTAATATGTTCAGTAGCACCTTGAGAAAGTTGTGAGGAAATATATGAGGTTACGCACCGGCACTTTCAATGCAAAACGGCGCGGTACGATGTGTACGCATGACGTACTGAAAAAGCTAGTGTCAACAAAGAAACACGTCAGCCACTAAATATGCAGAGGTGTTGTCAATCCAAGGGAAGACGGGGTCTATCGTTGCGGGCCTCGCGCGGGACAATTTCAACCTATCACTGGCAGATGAACAGCTGTAGGAGGGGTTGATCGATGATACTGGCCGTAGTAAAGAAGATTCAATGAAATTCCGGAGTTGTGATACAATGTCTCTTGAACGGCATCAGTGAGCGTCAGCTGCTGCTCGCACGTACAAAACGTGGTACGCAGCTCGGGCAATTCTTGCAAAATGCTCTAAGAAGTTCACGATGTACCGTGTTAGGTGGAGAAATGAGGCAATATAACAGAGGTAGGGCAACAAGTGTTAGCCAATCGAATAAAGTTGAAAATGAAAATCGGTAAAATTTTGCCTAAAACCTGAGAGTATCATTTAAAGGAAAATTACAGGGCGATGCATCTTGGTGTCATATCTTGTGCGAAATCTTCTCGCCTCTTGGTACGTGCGCGTGTGTGTGATATATGTGTGTGTGTGTGTGGTGTGGTGTGTGGTGGTGTGTGTCGTGTGTGTGTGTGTGTATGTGTGCGTGTGTGTTGTGTGTGTGTGTGTGTGCGTGCGTGGGCGTGAGCGTGTGTGTTGTGTGTCTGTTGTGTGTGTTGTGTGTGTGTGTAGTGAATTGTTGTTGTGTCGGGGGGGGCGCGGTGGCTTGTAAGTGTGTGAGTGCGTGCTTGCACGTGCGCGCGCGCGTGTGTCTAAATTCTAAATTCTCACAGTCTGGCTCCCTTCTAGCTTTTCTTTATTACCCCCACCCACACACACACACACGCCACACACACCAGTGTTTCATTGATTGCTGCTGGGCTGATGTGTGGCTTTGTGTTGTGTGTACATTCAGTGGAACTTGGTGGGCGACCGAAAATACCTAGTCGGACTCAGCGTATCAATAATGATGATCGGAATAATGGTGGCCAACTGGAAGGTAGCTGAAATTGCCGACCATTACGGACGGAGAAAGGTGAGCCACGATATGTCACTATATACGTGTATTATTCTCATACTTCACTTACATCATTACCTACACCTTTAATATTACCTATACTTTACCAGTTATTTATTAAATTTGATTATATATTCTAATATTTTTCTAATATTTTATTATTTTATTTTAGTCATTTTATTTTAATTATTATAGTAATTAAAAACATAATTTTCCAGTATTGTTATTACTTGTGTGTGATCACTTCATAGGTCGTTGAGAATCAGTCTAAGTGATCACCATTTTATACATTTTTTTCCGTTCGATTTGTTTCTCGCTAACTCGTATACCTGTTTTGGTTCGAAACGCTGTCAGTTATTTACAATGAACACCATGAATTGGAAATACTTTTGAATTTCTGCTAGATAACACATCATAACAGGCGTCACTACTTTTTTGTTGCTGTAATTTTATATACAATGTTTTACGATATTTTGTCTATTCCCAAACTTATCAGTCACGTGCTGTTTTATCGTTTTTATAGCAAGCATATTTAACGTTTATTTTGTGACTGCATGATGCACGGAAATAGTCTGTTTTGAATTGGCAGTCGTTGTTATCAGGGCTGCTATATAGCACCCGTCATAAAAACCGGTGGGGGTCTGCATACGGGGAGTTTTAGCAGGAAGTTAGCAGTCGCGCGTTGTTATCACTGCATGAACTATAACAAAAACTATATAGTTATGAATTTTGCACAGGGGAGAGATAGTGATCCGCTAGGGGACGGCTCTAGCTGATTGGCTAATTTTGTCTCTTATTTATTTTATTTTTTAAATATTTTTGGCTAATTTTGTTTTATTTTAGAATTAGGGATAGGGTTAGGGTTAGGGTTAGGGTTAGGATTAGGGTTAGGTTTAGGGTTAGGGTTAGGGTTAACTTATTTCTATATTCACTATCTCTCCCCTGAGACCTACTATATTGTTATAGTTCAGTGGTTGTTGTCAGGGCTGCTATATAGCACCCCTCATAAAAACCGATTGGTAGTCTGCATACACAGAGTTTTAGCAGGAAGTTAGCAGTCGCGCGATGTTATCAGGGCTGCTATAATGCAGCCCTCATAAAAACCGGTTGGTAGACTGCATACACGGAGTTTTAGCAGGAAGTTAGCAGTCGCACGATGTTATCAGGGCTGCTATAATGCAGATTTTTATGAGGGAACCAGGGTAGTCTGCATACGCGGAGTTTTAGCAGGAAGTTAGCAGTTGCGGGCTGTTATCGAGGCTGCTATAATGCAGCCCTCATAAAAACCGGTTGGTAGTCTGCATACGCAGAGTTTTAGCAGGAAGTTAGCAGTTGCGCGCTGTTAGCAGAAAGTGGATTCTAAATTCATGGTGTAAAGCAATGTCTTATAGCAGGTGTAAAGCACACCAGCTAAATTATAAGCAAAATAGTCAACGCATAATTTTTGAAAAGGTCGAACTTTACTTCTGCTAGATTTCATAAAATTTTTCTTACCTATAGCTTGTATATAAAATTACAGCAACGAAAAAGTAGTGACGCCTGTTATCTAGCAGAAATTCCTATTTCCAAGAATTCAAAAGTATTTCCAATGGTGTTAAACCCGTAAACTATATATATAGCTCATGGGCTGTTCATAATTCCGATCCTGCTATGACTACTGTACAACATTTTACTGACTATACTGTGATTATCGTTATGTTCATTACGCTTTTGCCAGGTGCTATCTTGCACTGTCGTGCACTGTTTTATATGACACACACATATATATATATATATATATATATATATAAATATAAATATATACACTATATATTTATGTGTCAGTGTGCAGCAGCTAGCGTGCGGTGTACTTGTGTGTTGCAGATTAGCATTTGACCGGCATTTACAGGTGATTATAGGCGAAATAGAGTAGAGAGACATTAAGTCTTTGGTAGGCCTAGTAAATACATTTCGTGGTTATTTACCTTTTTTTATTTATTGAGACGTTTCAAGTACCTGTGGTTACAGGTGCCCGTGCGCGAGTTTTTCGCTCCTCACTCACACTGACACTGTGTGAAACCGCCGTAGAGCCTAGCTCTACGGTTCACTACTAGTGGACTTGCCTAAAATACGCTTAATTATTAAACAAATAAAATCAAAATACACAATTAATTATAATTTATTCTTAATTATTCAATAAATCGATTGCGGCATGTAGCGTAGCCCAGTGTTTTTCTAACCGCATAATAATAAGTTTAGGAGATAAGTTCTTATGTCGCAGGGGTTATCGTGGGGAGTGAGGGCACTGCAGATTAGAGCCCAGTTAATTACTGCAGTACAGAATGTTCAGAATCAACCGAGCTAAATTTCTCATAAGTGTCTGCGATCACAAATACATGTACATGATGTACATACAGATCTTCGCACAACTGAAATTTATAAATTTATATTAAATTAAATTCATTTTAATATATTACTGTATTATGAGTGTGTATACTACTGTGTGAACGACCCTACTACACAGTTCCGTAAAGTCGGACTCAGGTCGCCCTACGACCCGTCTAATTTATCGCCTATTAACATCGTAACAAAACTCATGTCGATTTGAGGTGATTTTGGGCTGTACATGGCCGATCAGTATTTATAGCACCGACCAGATCGTAGCGTTCTGCAGGAAACGTAGACTGGTTCGCGGCCCCAGTGTTTGTACCAGCACAAGCAGTTCTTTAGCACAAACAGAGCAAGCTTGACGCCTGTACCAGTCTACATAAAACGAGTACTCTTTATATTTTTAAATCAAACCTCTTTGTAAATACTGTGAATAAAATTTAAAATTTACAAAACCATTGGACAGACACTTACACATGAGGCTACACAACTGAGTTTGACATACAAGGAATATCGACTGGGAACACGAGCAGCTGCTTGTGTTGCTTAGCCATGTGCCATCTTTGAATGAAATCACCTTTGTCACCACAGGCACTTGGGCCGTTTCAATAATAAAATGATGGTTAATAAATACAACTTGTCCGTACTAGACCTACCAGTACCAGTAATAGTCTTAATGTTTGAGTTGACCTAATAACTTTACTTCAATACCGTCCAATACACCGCTACAACATACATTCCTACAGCGCGCACGCCATTGTGCACAAATACACAGTAATATAAAGTATACTCGTCGTCGTGGTAGTCTTCGTCAGGTTCTTCTAGCGTTTTACAGGTGAAAAAACTGTGCTTTTCAGCGTTTTTCTTCCCCGTTTAATGAATACAATCAATGATAGCGTCAATAACAACGCTAACCGTTAATGACGACATCACCGAAGAACAACAATGCCAGCTTCAGACGATGACAACGACTTCCAAACATCTGGAAATACGGCATAACCGACTCGCGGGAGAACGCGACGAAACACATCCGTCGCCACGCGTCCCACACCAGGCCCGTAACCAGGGGGGGGGATCGGGTGGATCGGACGACCCCCCCCCCCCGCGGAACAGGGAGTTCCGTCTCAAAATAAAAATTGCACAAAAGAACACAGAAATGAAATTGGATTTGGATTATTGTAATACTGTATTATTATTGTATTACGTTGTTGTATATCACAAAGTGATCATATCTGAAAAGGGGTCATCTACTTATCCATGCATTCTTCATTATGTATGCAATTGTAACAGCGGCCATGAGGCGCGAAGATAATTACAGCGCCGCAGCAAGTCATGAATGCGTATGCACCGCGTGCGCGCGTCGCGCGAGCGCGTGGGCGATCCGCCGGCGCGGCGGTGATAGCGGGTCCGCGCGCGGCAGCGGTGATAGCGGTCCGCGCCGCGTCGCGTGTATGCGGCGGCGCGGTGATAGCGGTCCGCGCGCGCAGCGGTGGTATGCGGCGCAGCGGTGATACGGTCCGCGCGCGCAGCGGTGCGGCGGTGATAGGGTCGGCGCGGCGCGGAGCGGTGGTATGCGGCGGCTGCGGTGATAGGGTCCGCGCGCGCAGCGGTGGTATGCGGCGCTGCGGTGATAGCGGTCGCGCGGCCGCAGCGGTGGTTGCGGCGCGGCGGTGATGCGGTCGCGCGCGCGCAGCGGTGGTATGCGGCG
Organism: Priapulus caudatus; assembly: GCF_000485595.1. Lineage (NCBI taxonomy): Eukaryota > Metazoa > Priapulida > Priapulimorpha > Priapulimorphida > Priapulidae > Priapulus > Priapulus caudatus. The sequence goes on from NW_014578756.1 coordinate 8,619, forward strand.
GGCGGTGATAGCGGTCCGCGCGCGCAGCGGTGGTATGCGGCGGCGCGGTGATAGCGGTCCGCGCGGCGCAGTGCCGTGCGGCGTGATAGCGGTCGCGCGCGCGCAGCGGTGGTGTGCGGCGCGCGGTGATAGCGGTCCGCTGCGCGCAGGCGGTGGTATGCGGTGCGGCGGTGATAGCGGTCCGCGCGCGCAGCGGTGGTATGCGGCGCAGCGGTGCATAGCGGTCCGCGCGCGCAGCGGTGGTATGCGGTGCGCGGTGATAGCGGTCCGCGGCGCGCAGCGGTGGTATGCGGCGCGGCGGTCGATAGGCGGTCCGCGCGCGGCAGCGGTGGTATCGGCGCGGCGGTGATAGCGGTCGCGCGCGCGCAGCGTTGGTATGCGCTGCGGCGGTGTAGCGGTCCGCGCGCGCAGCGGTGGTATGCGGCGCGGCGGTGATACGCGGTCCGCGCGCGCAGCGGTGGTATGCGGCGCGGCGGTGCTAGGCGGTCCGCGCACGCAGCGGTGGTATGCGGGCGCGGCGGTGCCGCCGCCGGCGGTGAGATATACCGCGCGCGCGCACGGACACTTATATATATATAACAATATATAACTATAAACATATATAACAATAATATATATACACTATATATATAGTGTAAGCGTGCAACAGTGAGCGCGAGCGCAATGGCCGCCGGACAGCGTATGTTGTACATAGGATTTGGGACGGATTTACAGGATAACTGTGCGGCATAATAGGTGAAGAGAGAGTATAGAAACTTAAGAATTTGGTAGTAAATAGATTTCGTATTTAGTTAGCATTATATTTTATTGAAACGCTTCAAGTGCCTGTGCTGCGGTGCGCGTTGATATGCGGTCCGCGCGCGCAGCGGTGGTATGCGTGCGGCGGTGAGATATCCCGCACGCGCGCGCCTGCGGTGCGGCGGTGATATGCTGCACGCAGAAGGCAGAAAGGTGCGAGTATGATATGACTACTAGGCACTTTAATTTAATTTAATTTTTTTTTTTTGGTTAGGGTTAGGGTTACGTTTTTTTAATGTGCCTAGTAGTCATATCCTAAGTGCCCTAGTAGTATATCATATCGCACTATCTGCGCGGTGCGATATGCACCGCTCGCGCGCGCCGCGGGCGCAGCGGTGTATGTTGCACGCCCGCGGGCGCCTGAGGTGCGGCGGTTGGCGGCGGTGATACACGGGCCGCCGGGCGAGTGTGTATATCGAGCACGAGTGATATTTAGCTGTAGCAATTGTATGCGTATACATTAGTTTAGGGAGTGATATTTGACGGGGGGATATGTGAACGGTAGAACGAGCTGGCGGTTGTGAGCAGGAAAGAAAGGGGCGTGTCAACGGAGAGGGGCGGAGTGTCAGTCGAGAAGAATCACGTGTGGTTACGCAGGTAAACAGAGAAGCGATTGGTGAGCTGCGAGAAGGAATGCGATCTGGAAGACATTATTGTATCTCGTACGACGTCACGTGATGATGCTAAAATATAAGCGACTGTGACTGTCGATCGGAGTGAGCCAGTTGAGACTTGCGAGCTGCCAGTTGACTGTCGGAGAATGCGAGTTAGCAGTCGGAGTCGAACAAAGAGTGTAGACGCAAGCGGAGTTAGGGGTTGAACGTAAAGAAGAGAGAGAGAGAGAGAGAGAGAGAGAGA
>NW_014578756.1:10284-14017 GCF_000485595.1 Priapulus caudatus
AACATGTACCGTGTTGTTTCGAATGTGCAGCGGAATGCTACCGTGTTTTTATGTGAGCGGGAAATGTACTCGTGTTGTATTATTTAAAGGAAGTATCACCCGTGTTGATTACTGTCGAGGCGAATGTACCCGTTTTTGTTGGTTATGTGAGGGCGAATGTGATCGTAGTTGTTTATGTGCAGGGGGGAAAGAAACAAATTTTTTTTTCTTTTTTTTTTTTGTTTTTTTTCTTCTTTTTTCGTAACCTTTGGTGTATGTAAGCGCGGAAGTGTTACCGTGTTGGTTTATGTGAAGCGAACTGTACGTGTTGTTATACGTGAGCGGGGGAATGTAGCCGTGTCTGTTTATGTGCAGGGAATTACCGTGTTGTTTATGTGAGGGGAATGTACCGTGTGCTTTTATGTAAGGAAATGTACCGGTTGTTTATGTGAAGGGAATGTACCGTGTCTGTTTATGTGTTACATCGCTTCTCCTTCATCATTTACTTTATAATCTCACACCTTCCCACTTCCCTCTCCTCTCTCTCTCCTTTTCTCTCTTTTTTCTCTCTCTCTCTCTCTCTCTTCTCCTCCCTACCCGCTCTCTCTCGCCTAGTCTTTCATCATCCTCGCCATCTCCCTTTCCCGCTCTCTCTCTCTCTCTCACATTCTCTCTCCCCCAATCTCTCTCGCTTGCCCTCACTCTCCCTCGCTCTCATTCCCCCTCTCTCTCCCTCCCCTCTCTCACTCTAGCTCTCACTCGTTATTGCGCAACTTGCAGGGCTACGGCATGACGGGTTACGTCATGCGCACGGAGCAGCTGCCCCCTGGTGAGCGTATCTACGGCACATTTCTGTTCGGCGGTATAGCGTGGAACTTGGGTATCACTATCCTGCCTCTGCTAGCCTGGCTCGTGCCAGACTGGCGGTTACTGCAAGTCACCTTCACAGCACCGGCCGTGTTACTCCTCACCTGCTACTGGTAGGTAGGCAGCAGGCAACGTGGTTCAACCCTATCTCTAACCATGGCATAACATTAGTGTGCAGATAATCCTGGTAACTAACAATACACTTTCAACAATACAGTGTGTATTGTTGAACATCTTCTAACAATACACTGTGCATTGTAGTAGGTACTTAACAACTGTGTATTTAAATCCAATTTCATTTTCCATAAATTGAATAAAATCAATCAAATAATTTCCATAAATTCATTTAAATAAATGTCAATTTCAAGTTTACAAATCAAAAAGTAAACTAATTAAAAATAAAAGAAAGAAGAAGAGTGGTTAATTAGTTAGAGATGTATAACAATAAACAGTGATATTGTTGAAAGCCAATAGGTACGGCTACTACAATAACACTAGTGTATTGTTAGAACGTGTTCAACAATACACAGTGTATGTGAAAGCTCGCTAACAATACACAGTGTATTTGCAACATGCCTAAACATACAACACACTAGTGTAATTGTTATATTAGTTACCAGGATTATCTGCCCAGAGTAAGGAAACCCCTAACAAAAATCCTAATCATATCTCTAAAGCTAGACATTACTGAATGCCGTAACTCTGGACAGTATTCCTCACGAAACACTATTATAACATAAGATATAACCCTACCCCTAACCCTAACCTCAATCATGTACATAACCCATAACCCTAAACCTAACCCTAATCCATGTACATAATCCTAAGCCTAATCCACAGTCGACTCGTCCGAATATAAAATCTTTTCAAGCCGCGCACGCGCACGCACGCACGCCACACACACACCACACCACACACACCACACACACACACACACACACACACACCACACACAACACACACATACTATATAATATACTCTTACATCGTATGACGTGGTAATTACATGGCGACATGCTATTGTTGTTTGTTAGTCGGGTTTCCGAAATCTGACATTGGCCTGCGTCACACAAGTCCCGCTATGACTGAAAGCTAACGCCATCACGCAGAAAGGCTGCAAAGGTCGAAATCAGACGACGCGTCCAGAAATAACAATGTACTATTGAATATCAACAATAAAACGTATTGACACGTATGACGTTTTGCTGCATCTGCTGTTGTCTAGTTATCATTGTGAACGTACTGAGAGAGCCGGAGCAACGAAGACACCAGGCGCAAAGAAACGAAGACAACGAGGCGGAGAAAAGAATAAAATCAGGATACGACAGCGAGGACAGCGCAGAGAGAGAGAACAAACGAGAGCAGATGAGCAAGCTAGCAGAGAGAGAGAGAGGAGGAGCAGAAGATAGATAAGCGACGCGACCGAGCCGAGAGAACATTAGAAGAGAAAGAGAGAAAGCCAGAGAGAGAATGACATCGAGATGCGCCATCATTATCGCGCCGCGAGCGAGCAAGAGAGAGCAGAGAGAGAGAGAGAGAGATGCCCGAGGACGAGAGGAGGAGATGACGACGCGATCGCGCCCCGCACGAGACGAGACGAGAGAGACAGAGCACGAGAGCGGAAGAAGAGAGACGTGAAGGCTGGGAAAGCCTGTATTAGGTCATACACGTCACAAGCTAAACCGTATATCTACAGCGTTGAACGGATGTCACACTAGGACGACAGACGATTTCTGCGCCCCGCAACTCGAAGCTAGTGCCAGTCGCACACAACCACCGTCGCAGCCAGCCAGCACCGCAAGCAGCAGCCAGCCATGAGACTATTCTCAGTGGAGTGTCAGCACATACCAAGATGAGAACGACTCACCACTTCGTGCCTGCAGCTACAGCTGGACTCGCCCAACGTCAGGCGTTAGATCGATACAGCGGTATAGATTTCTTTCAACAAAGCATACGATAATAACCTCGCGTACCTCTCTCCATTCTCTGACCTCAGGTACTTGGTTCACTCATTCCACTATACTTAACTGTCCTATATAACTTAAATTCAGAATATGCTCCCACTTAATTATATTCAATGCCTGTTGTCTGGGGGCACTCATGCTCTCAAAGTCATTCCCTCTTGAAGGCGTATAGTGGCGCGCAGCCGGTTAGCGAGGCCACTATTCATTTCCCAAAAGCAAACACTAATGCGATAGTCCCACCAACAAACCAGGACCATTAATGTTTTTAGCCCCTGCATCACATGACTTCCTGCCAATCTACCTCGGCCAAATATCGAACGTGAACCGCTAAGACAAAGTTTCTATAAACGAACGAACTTTCAATTGGCCTCATTCACCAAACACGAACCCGCTCACCACCAACTTGCAACTGGACACTAAACATTGCGAAATAATAACAATGCATCGCCGCCAAGGCAACTCACGTGCGCGCTCAGGCCAGGCCACCATTGTTTCATAGTACCTGCGAGCTCCTATCGCAACTGGACAATTTCAACGACTTTCTATCCATGTCGCACTGCTAACTAATTCTGCTTTCTTCTTCTTCTTTCTATCTTCTCTCTTACTTTCTTCTCTCTTTCTGCGTTCTTCTTTTTCTGTCCTGTATTTCTTTTTGCTTTTTCTTCCTCTTCTTCTATTTTCATGTTAGTGTCTTACATGACTTTAATAATGCGTATAGTGTTTGTCAATGTTCTACTTGCATTCATACACGCGCGCGTGCGCGACGTTTTTAGGGGATCAGGCAATTGCCATTCCTTCTATACGCGTCGAATCTTAGCGAATCTACCCGCTTAGGAACGTACTCTCCACTGACCTATATAGGATAGCTTTGACCCGCATAACATGAGATTCTTCACCTATTACATCATCTCCCGTGTGTGTGG